>NC_143012.1:68239564-68394891 GCF_055824585.1 Amblyomma mixtum | reverse complement strand
GAAAGTTAGGTGGGGGGAATGAGATTAAGAAGTTTGCGGGGATACGGTGGCCGCAACTGGCAAAGGACAGGGTTGATTGGAGCGACATGGGAGCGGCCTTTGCCCTGCAGTGGGCGTAGTCAGGCTCATGATGATAATGATGATGATGTTTGCTACGGAAGTTCAGACGTTATGCGCAACAGTGAGTTTATACAAGCAGAACATAAGATGAAATGGCGCTGGTGTTCTTTTGAAATTTAGGAAAGCGTTCAGATTTACTTCGGCGGCAGCGTGATTTTATGAGCGCTCATTCGACTGCACCGATATACCTTAACGCTCACGCTGAAAACGAGATCAGACGCGATGGAGGGTTGAGAGTTCACAATGCAATGCGGAAATAAAATTTTTAAAAATTCTAAGCGCCCGTCACGATTACGAAAGCACGTCTTAGGCTCAAGTGCATTTCCAGGCGAGGCTCTTTTAAGCGGAAAGCTTACACGGCGTGTGATATGACTGCACCTGTAATGTGAAGACGACTGACGAAATTCGCCTGGATTTCTTTCTAGTACTTTCGCGACAGAAGGAGCAAAAATCTTACTGATGCTTTCTCACAGTATATTACGACTAAAAATCGAACTGAACAATACCCACGGCGGGCACGGACACCCTGAGCCCGTTCGGTGCACGAGCTAGCAGAACAATCCATGAATAGATGCCATGAGGTCGGCAAAAAATAAATGCCTTACGTTATACTTAGTTAGGCACAGCTTTGAACACCGAATTTGATTATTGCGTTACCACGTTCCACAGCATTCTTACCACTTCGGAGCTATAAAAAAAAAAAAAGGTCACGTAAGTGAGAGCGTGGTCAACACTACCATTCGCTTTTGAAAACCAAGAAAAAGTGCTTACGAAACAGAAAAAAAATATATAATAGAAGTACCATGTTATGCAAGAGCAAGCCGATGTGAGAAGAACAAAAAGAAAAGCCCGCGCAAATGCAAGAGCCGGAAGAATCACTCAAAGGAGCCGAACGCTGCGAAATTTATGAGGCATCGAAGAAAAGGCCTTCAAGCAAGCCTCGCCGGCGGTGGTGAGTGAATGGGACGATAGCGATATTGCTGCAGTACGCGGGTGCGCGACGCCTCAAATGGCTTTCGCAACAACTCCTGTAAAGCTTGCTTCGCCGTGCTCTGACTAACTATGAGGAATAGAGCTCTTTCCAGGGGCATAAGGATGCAATATGGTATTGCATGGTTTCAGTATGGTGGAACTTATAAAAAAAAGTTAACAATGAAGCGTAATGGTATGGCATTGGAGGTTTTACATCCAAAACCTGTAGATGGACTGGGAGAGGCTTCTTAGTAGAGGGCTTCAGATGTATGTCGTTAACGTTGGGTTCCTCATAGTGTACTGATACACCACACCGAGCACGTTAAGTGATGTAATAGACAGATAAGCGTTAAGTCAGGTGAATTGCTAAATTATAAATGGCTTGGACAAGTTGTTTTGCCTCTTAAAATGCTAAGATTTCATTGAGTAGGTTCGAATAACTAGGTCCACCATTTGAAAAGAGATTTTGAATAAGTTCTTTTCGCCATTGTCAAGTGATTTTATTTTTTTCCTAACGTTCCTTCATTGCTTCGCTGCTGGTCTGTGAACACCATTTGGAGGGTTCAGGTTTCTCTATCTTTTTGAATACTTTTGCGCAATACAGGAGCAGTTACTATTCATATCGACTCGGGCGTACATATGTCATCATAGAAGGAGGGGGGGGGGGGGGGCAGTACAGCTTAATGGAAATATCTCTAGCCGGCTGGAAAATCATCATGGTGCTTAAGCTGAATGAACTGCCCTGTAAGACTACGACAGTCACTCTAACAACTGAGCTCATCGGGTTTGCTAACCGAGTGTAATTTCCCGACTGGTCTAATTGAGAGCGACGTTAATTGGGTGCACTTAGAGGGATCCTCTAGAACGTAGTACCTCTATCAGTTACACGGTGATAATTATTCGAGTAGTTGAAAACTATTGTAAATCAGGTCCCTGCCTTCATTACTACGCCTATTTCACCCCTTTCGTTTCCCTCACTGCGCGGTACCCAACTAAAATCGGCTTCTCTCCCGGTTGGCCTACCTGCTTTCCCACCACCCTCTCCATTCTCATTTCTCTCTCCCCCTCTTCCCTGGTTCGGGTCGCTATACTAATGCCAGCTTACTAGACTTGAATCTGTTCATAGAAACCTGCCCAGTTTGCACAGTACTGCGCATGGTTCGTGACATTTTAATTCTGGTATCGGGTTACGCGATCGGTACTATCACGCACAATGTGTGACCAGCTCCGACCAGCAGCGAGCTCTGGTGCAACCGAAATCCCGCCAGCCGACGCAGTCATCGAGTGCGCGTGTCAGGGCGCTTGAGCGAGCAGATGATGTTGACGTCGAAATATTTCACTCGGCAATGTCGAACGGAAATGGAAATTAGAGATGTGCGAATAATTGTTGTCGGTAAGAGATTCAGCTTAGCGGATCGCGTTTGTGGCTCCTAGAAATTTGATACTCACCTCTAAACTCCCTGTGGTATAACGTCCCGACTGAAACGTTCCATATAAGCCACTCGTACGAAAGTACGGGAATATGAAGTCCATAAAATATGAAAGATACATAGAAATCCGTATTCTTTCTGTACCGAGTCCATAAGCGTTTCACATATTTCCATAAAATATCCATACAGTGCGCATGACGTCATATGGAATCCAACATATGTAAACTTTCAGTAGGGGCTACGCAACTTTTTCTCAGCCTCCCTGAGTTTCGGACAAACTCAGTTCGCCAAATATACGAGGTTCCGCTCAAGCACCTCGTCGCGATCGGGAAGACAATGACATGTCTAGCATTCCCGGCCAAAAATTTTTAATATTGGAAAAATGTAAGCTACTGGTATAGAAATATTGGAGGCAACGGTCCATTCTCGTGATATATAGCAAAATATTTATTTATAGTGTTTCCATCGCTCCCATCCAGCAGTTCAGACTGCCACTGAAAACTAATGGGCAGCAAAAAAGAAAAAAAAATAGCAAAAACAACAGCAAAAAATTACCGACGATTACGTTACTTCCTAATGCGAAATTTGAGCGCAGCAAATAAGCTGTTTCACCTTTTCGATAGTGAGTCAACCCCAGTTGCGGAGTTGGTTTCAGGGACAACGCCGCCGATGCCGACACAAACAATATGATACCCTCGCTTCCGCAGCGCTAAGAACCAGGTCTAGCCGTGGGAAGGTGGTCACGTATTCGTCGACGTGCCGGGGCCTACGTGAAATAACCGGCGCGTCGGCAACTGAAGAGCGCCCTATCCGCCACACAAGAACAGGGGGGGGGGGGGGGGGGGGACCCTTTCCTCCTCTTTCTGCATGGCGGCGACGGTGTTCTATGCAGTCACGTTATCTTGACTCTCTAGCGGCGTCAGCGGCATCCAGCGGTATCAGTCGGTCGCTGCTAGCGCTGGGGGGATGAAAGGGGGGCGGAGCTGGTTACGAGGCCGACGACAACACCGACGACGACGCGAAACCCAGGAACGGACGCCAAAGAGCTGCGCTCTAAAAAGAAAGCAAAAAGTGACAGCAAAAAAGTTAATAGCAGAAAAAAGTCCCTGGTGACGGCAGATCTGCGGATATGTTGATTGTTTAGTGAAACCTTACAGTATATTAAAAAAAAAAAAACTGCGCTCATAAAGTCTTCCCCGTTCAAAAATGCTTTGTCCAGAAGTGTTGGGCATGATACCAAATGGGCTTTCATTTTGCGGAAATGCCTTAAGTGAAATCTTTCACCTTCACTGAATCAGCCTACCGAAACTACCGAATACGCGGCTTGAAAAGCGCTCGTCGACAATGCATCCCAACGGGCAAGGTTGTTCGTTCTCCTTAAAAACAGAGTCCATTAGCCATTAGGATCAATTCTGGGACCATTATTATTCATAATATATATTAATGACATAACTAATATTCCTGATTCACCCGATCTAATAATGTATGCTGATGACACAAATGCCTTTTTTACAGAATGTTCCTTGCCTAGATTAGCAATAAGGGTCAATGATTATTTAAATAGGTTAGAGAATTGGTTGATGGCGAATAAACTTAGCTTGAATCTCACGAAAACCACATACATAATATTTAGGCCCATCAACTGTACTGTACAATGTGCTGTAGTTATAAAATACAAAAACAATATCATCGCACAAGTGTCCAACCACAAATTTCTAGGTGTTTGGTTCAATGAAAACCTTTCATGGAATGTGCATGTTTCAAATTTAGTGAAAGATCTCAGTAAAACTGTAGGATGTCTTTACAAAATTAATAACTTAATACCAACTTGGCTCAAGATTTCATTGTATTATGCTCTTTTTTATTCCAAAATATCATACTGTATTCTTGTTCGGGGAACCACTGGATCCGGTAACTTTAATAGGTTGCTTGTTCTCCAGAAAAAAGCTCCAAGAGCCATTGAAGGCTATTATGGGAGACCGCGAGATTTACCTACAGAACCCTTATACAAAAAACATGCTATTCTACCAGTACAACAAATTTATTATTTTCGTTTACTGCAGTATATTCACCATAACAGATTGTATGCCACTCTACCTGACAGGCCTGCCATAATGTACCATCTGAGAACACGAAAAAAACTTGTGCCCATCACTCGCACTAACTACGGAAAACAGAAATTAACTTTCCAGGTACTATCTGTCATTAACCAAACTTCACTAGAACGGGAATTCTCGTCATCAACTAAGGTATTTAAAAAATGTATCAAAAATATTTGGAAGAGAATCCTGTTTAGTTTTGTGGCCTATACTCGCTATAATATATGTTTTTGACTAGTCTTTGTTTCCATGAAAACATCCTGCGGCATAAAATTTGTCAATTACAGTCGAGCCCACTTATAACAGCCGCAGATATAACGAACGCTCGCTTAGTACGAACGAGGGCGGTGCTACCGTCAAAAAATATATTTGGGCAATGGCACAGTGTCTCACACAGAACGAACTGTTGTGGCCTCAACACTCGGTTAGAGCGAACGCGAAGCTGTCGGGCCCCCGTAGTTGACCGAGCCGGCGGTGTTTGGCGCGGTTTCGCTCGACTGCGAACCCGCGGCAGGCGAATTTCGCGCACTTTGTGTTCCCCTGACACGACGCGGCAGTGGCATGGACGGCAGTGACCGGCGGCTGCCTTTTGTCATCGGCAAGTCACGTAAGCCGCGATGCTTTGGAAGCTACGTGCCCGTACGCTACAGGAACAATACAAAAGCCTGGATGAGTCGTGACTTATTTGCCGAGTGCCTTGTCGGGTTCGACCGCGGCATGGCACGAAAAAACAGGAAGATCCTGCTCGTGCTGGATAACTGTGCGGCGCACCATGTGCAGCCTTCCTTGAGTGCGGTGACAGTGCTCTTCTTGCTTCCCAATGCAACCTGCAAAATTCAGCCGCTGGATATGGGCATCATTCATGCGTTCAAGGTGTGCTACCGGCGGCGCGTCATCCAACGCTTGTTGATCGCGATTGATGCTGCCATGCCAGTTCGCATCAGCCGTGGAGATGTTGAAAGCGGCGTGGATGGAACTCACCGCGGAGTGCATAGCAAATTGCTTCCGTAAGGCGGGTTTTATGGGCCCAGGCACTGAGGACGCCATAGATGACCCACCGGAAGGCCGGTCGCACGAGGACTTGTGGCAACGCGTCGTTGACACGCAGCTGGCCGGACCTGACATTGCCTGGGACGATTTCGTTTCTGCTGATGACGACGCCGACATTGCGGAGCCATGCACTGACGAAGCTATTGTGCGTGAAGTGCGAGCCCTTCCTGACTGCCGAGAGACCGGCGAGGACGATCGCGAGGATGCTGCTCTACCGCCGGTTGCTGTGAACGCTTCAACCGCGATCGGTTACATCGCGTCGCTTAAGGAACTCGTGCGCAGCAGAGCCCTTGGCGATGAACATATTACCGCGCTGGAAAATTAGAAACGGCAGTGTTGCGATCAGCTTTGAAGAAGGAGACATGCATCACTGACTTTTTTCAAAAATAAAGTTAACTTTCGTCTTGCTTGCTCTTTTTGCCCGTATTATAGGTGGTCCACTTACTACGAACTTTGGATACAACGAACAAATGCCGCGTGACGATCAAGTTCGTTATAAGTGGGCTCAACTGTAATGCTTGTTTGTGTCATATTGTTGTTATATTATTTGTTGTCATTTATGTATTTAATTCATGCTTGTTTATTCATATTGTTATTTTATTTGGTGTCATTGATTTACTCAATTCATGCTTGTTTGTGTCATATTGTTGTTATATTACTTGGTGTCATTGTTTGTCCTGCATAGGCGCTAAAGGTGTGTGCTGCCGCCTGTATCAGGGAGCCAAGGCCTAGTCAGGCCTACCGCCTTTTGCTTTGGCTTCCCCTTTCATTTTTGGAAGAAAATAAACACCTAACCAAACCAAAAAAGAAAGAAAAATGTTAGTACACTATAAGCGATGTCTGAATATTTCCTCATGCACCAGTGCATTAGGAAATGAACACATTTCCTCATTTCCACAATGAACACACAGGAAACTGAACACATTTAGTGTTCAGTTCACTAAATGTTATTAATCATCAGGTTGTCCAGTTCACTGAATATTATTAATAACACACGCGGCGAGAACGACGGGGAAATAACTAAGAGTCCATGGGCACACTAAAGTGTTCAGGCTTTCTCGTCCTTAAAAGCCTTAGGCTAATCATAAATCGCGGCTTTGTACGAAGCGCGCGCACAGTTTCCTCAGTCTAAAGCACGAAGCCGCGGTTCGGCATCCTCTGGTTCTGAGCAGTGGCGTATTTTGAGAAGGCGTTGAAAGCAGGGTTGTTCCCATCTGAAGCCTGCATTCTTTCGATTTTTTCGTCCCAAAAACGAGCTTCAGCATTTTTTATCGTACGTGCAATTCCTCGCTTGGAAAAGGAGGTCTCCCTGTACCCCCTCCCTCCACCCCCCCTTCCCCTTAAATTCGCTCCTGGTCCCGAGACGCCAACAGTACTTGAATCGCAAGCATTAATAGTTTTCTATAAAAAACTTTTCTTGCAATTGCAGGTCTAAAATCCCCGTTATAGTAATAATCATTACCCCCTTCTGAGTTGAATCCGCTGCGGCAACAAAGACCTTTTTCAATGACCTTCAATTATTCCTGCCTGGCGACCTTCACGACCAGGTTATTCCAGCAAACCTCTTAACCTCATTGGTCCATCTGGCTACCGGCCTCTCTTCTTACGTGTTTATTTTATTGGTATTCACCTCGGCACACTATAAAAGGCCACCGGCCCGTCAGTTCCGGGCCCAACAAGCCATCCATGAAAGTCAGACCTCGGAATGTTCGAGGCAGAAACGACTGGTGACGGCGACACCAGCGAACAGTTTGGGTTACGATCATCCCACACCGAGCCAACGAGACGATGACCCAATCGAGATGGGTTCTGGGTAATTGTTAGGACAGGACAGGAGCAAAATAGACGCGGACACCACTGTCCACTCCGGTTTTCTCTTGTCCCAACAGTTACGCGGAACCCATCTAGACACATACCAGCTAGCTCAGTCCCTACCTAGTCCAAATCGAGCCTTCCTGTGTGCTGTGTGTTAAGGCAGCGTTTCTTTATTCGTATAGGCAGCGAGCTAAGGCAAGCAAAACGATGGGTGAAGGGTTAAGAAAGGCAAAGAACAAAATGGTTTAGGCAACTAATGGGTGTTAATGATATCCAAGCTGAAATTAAGGAGAAATTGACACGGGCAGGGTACGCACTTCAGAGATAAAAGCCGATGGTCCTTCGGGTAAATGAGTGAATTCCAAGAGAAGGCAAGCGTTACAGGGAGCTGTAGAATGTTAGGTGAGCGGATGTGATCAGCAAGTTCGCTAGGTTAAGGCGGCACAGGACAGGGTTAATATGGGAGAGGCCCTTGCCCTGTGGTGGGCGTAGTCAGGCTGATGATGATGATGATGATGATGAAAGCAGCATTGCTCACATCAAGCCAGCAAAGCAAGTGACCTGCGGTCATTTTGCTCATATGCTATCATGTTTGACGGAGGCGGCCTGGTTCTTATTCCGCGCAAAGTAGGCCGTGCAACGTTGCACAGTCGACTGTCGCTGCCCCGCTGAGCGGTTGATCATAGGCCCATGTGTGCAGCATTCAGCCAACGACTAAGACTCCGTTATATTTATAATAAAAACTTACACGCGCCATAAACAATGCACAATTAATGGTTCTCAGTAGAGCCAACCGCCAGAATGTAAACCTTGCATTCAGATACCCGCCTCTTCATGTGTCTCATCGGACTGCAAAAAAAAAAAAATGCAACCATTAAGAGAGAAGAAAATATCTCCCTGTCTACGAACTTGTGTGGCTGACTGCAATGTCAATTTCAGCAGGTCAGATTCAACTCCTGGATAAAATAGCATTGCAGCGGCATCGATACTAAAGTCAACAGACCAAATACCATTGACACGGGGTCCCTAAGGATGCCTCTACTATTAAATAACACTTCCTTCACCATCTTTTTCCATGTGGAAAAGAAAACAACGTAAAAAAAGACACGAGCCCCATTCAAGACGAGACCACATAATCGCTCCCTTCAGGACTTCATTGTTCTCCAAACCTTTTTCCTTTCATGCAATTATCCTTCTATGTCTGCCTCGAAGGAACGACCACCGATGAAAAGAAAAGGACAATGCGAAGACAGAAAGGCGTTGTGTGGACACCGTCTTAAAATTGAACATTTATTCCAAGATTTATCCTCCATATAGAGCATTACACTGCGCCTAAAAGAACAGTGGAGGCGAAGGCAAGCGACAAAGGGGGTTCACAATAGCGGGAGGAACCCCTACACTGCACTTCCCTGCCATGATAGCGGCGATGCAAGCTCTCCCATTAGCTTGCGTCATCAAGGCCGAGTCCCAGGCTTCCGACGCAGAGTGAGGACCAGTAAGTCATCTTGTCCATCGAACATTTATAACATCCGGTCTGCGTGTAGTGCCATATGACGAACAAAAACGCGGCTGTCTTCGCCGCTACTTTCTTATTACACAAAAGCTTGTGAGCGGCTTGACCCACTAGCCGAGATGGAGAGGAAATTCCTCGTTAGATCCGTAGTTTCACTTCGCTTAGGTTTATTCCTTCGAACGCACGTGGACTACGAAATAAGCTTTCCATTAGCGAATCTTAGCCTCGAAGGGGAGCAGCGATTAGAGGAGGATGTTCTTCGACGTCTCGCTGGACGACATTTTAGCGAGGAGTTAATCTCGGTCGATTTCCTGGGCCAGGTTTTTCTTAGCCATGCTCTGTTTCGCTTGCGAGCCCTTACCTACCCTAACAGCGCGCTGTTGTCTCTTACTGAAGAACGTTCTTCTTTGCCTCGTGACCAGATAGAAGAGAAGTGGAATAAAAGGCAGCACAGCAAGACATCCGCTGTGACCTAGAGGTCTTAATTATTTACCTCCTTCCCCCTCTTCCCTCCCACCGGAGACGTTGGAATCGCTCATCCATATTTTACGGTCACAGCTGGTCTAGCTGTCTGTACGCATTTACCCACTAACGGATTTTGACGAGCGAGGCTCGTCATAAGCTGAATGCGATTTCTGGCTCCTGACGACTCCAGCTTGTGGCGTGTTTTTTTATGCTCTATGTCCGGCTTAAGACAAGGAGGGCTAATGCAAAGCATTTTTTCTGTTTGCCGATAGATGGCAGCAAGTACCATATTTGAGGCGAAAAACTGTGCCCGTTAGGAGGTTAAGTACTCTTCGACAGAGAAGACTGCTGAGTTTAGAAGAAGAGGAACTGAGTTGTACGCCAAGTTTAAATTATATTATTGCACCCTGCTTGTCTTGTTATCTTTTCCCAGTGTCATCCGAGCTTTAGAGCGAGTAGGAAAGGTGAGGGAGATAATCTTTCCCTTTTTCTCGCGAGTGTACGTTAGAGGTCACGCATAAATGCCTCTTACCTGTTGAAAAACGAGCGTTAAGCACGCACTTGCATTGCACTGCGACCATTTCGAAACGAAATTCACGAATTTGTGAGTTCATTCGGTGTAAGACATTAACACACACACGGACACTGCTTTTTTTTTTTTTCAGGGACAATTTCTAAATTTACCCACATAGCGTGTTCGATTCCGACTGCGGCGGTCCTATTTCGATGGAGGCGAAATTCCTGAGACCCGTGTACTGTGCGATGTCAGCGCACGTTAAAGAACCCCAGGCGGTGGAAATTTCCGGAGCCCTTCACTACGGCGTCCCTCATAGCCTGAGTCGCATTGGGACGTTAAACCCCCATAAACCTTAAACACATATAGCAGGCCTTTCGGGGAGCCCAGCGAGAGACGCTACGGTAATGAAATAATTAGAAAAACTAAAGGCAGTAACAACCTACGGAAAACAGAATAAGCGATGCAACAAAACTTGACTTAATTAAGAGCGCACAGTCCAAAGAAGAGACCGACAAACAAACCAAACAACGAAGGAAGTCGGATGTTCGAAACTAATGCAAAACAAACAAACAAACAAACAAACAAACAAACAAACAAACAAACATACAAACAAACACAACAGAGTAAATGACGAATACACTTCACCAAGGGCTCTTAAACTCGTATCGCCTCTTGCGAACGGGATTAACTGCAGCCGGTAGCTAGAGAGCTTCAAAATCTTGGGCTATTGGAGAGTTTCCGGTGGAGCTGCTTGAGCTGCGGCCTATGGCTCTCTACCCGAGATGCTGCGTTTACCCATGGCCGGGACCCAATCCGCGTCCTCGACACAGCAGAAGCAATAGCCGCGAGAGCACTATAGGAAAGGCGCGATCCCCCGCGCAGCTGTGAGGCCGCTGTGTCCGGCTCGTAATTGAGACAAACGCATTCGGGATGCACGCCTGCTGAGACAGAGACGCTCGCGCTGAACGCTGGAGCTGTCCGTAGCAGCGCGAGGTCGGGATATTGCGTCACGTGACTGATGCGCGAAGGAGAGGAGGAGAACCGACGAATACAAGGCGTGGCAATGACACGGGTGCGGCCGCATCGAACGAGCTACGAGCATTCGAGCTCAAAGGAAAAAAAAAAGGCCCAGACAACAAGCAGACGAACAGCTAACAAACGAGCAAACAAAAATACAGAAAAACGATCATGGCTCGCATCCAAAACTGAACAGCCAACGAACGCGGGGCGTAGAGCAACTATAGGAGTGCAATGGGGCATTGGAGATACGAGAATTCGTCTTCGGAAAAAAAAAATAAAACAAAAAGAAATAAGCGAGCAAAGAAAGAGCCAAAATGAAAGGAGAAGGCAATGGCGTGTGTCGGAAGGAGTTGAACAACCTTCATTCGCTTTCCTTCGCAGCTAATGGTCCCCACACGCGGTGAGATCGACTCGCCGTTATTTTGAATCTCAGAAGGTGTCGCTCTGGAAAGTTGCCAGTCTGAACAAGATATTTCACTCGTGCGCAAATTGGCCTGACACCGATCGAAAATGATATCACAGTAACATGAATAAAGTATGGTTGAAAGGAAATGGCGCAGTATTTGTCGCACATGTCTCGGTAGGCACCTGAACCGCGCCGTAAGGGAAGGGAGGAAGGTAGGAGTGAAAGAAGAAAGAGAGAAAGGGGTGGCGTAGTGGAGGTCTCCGGAATAATTTCGACCACCTGGGGTTCTTTAACGAGTGCTAACATCGCACAGCACGCGGGCGCCTTTCGGAGTTTCGCCTCCATCGAAACGGGGCCGCCGTGGTCGGATTAGAGCCCGGGAACTCCGGCTCAGTAGCCGAGCGCCCTTACCACAGAGCCACCGCGGCTTGTAACGAGACAGGACCAGCGCTGGCCCAAAAAATCGGTGCTTCTGTAGAACTATTACCGCGACTTTCGTTTGCTCTTCTCCATGCTCTCTACGCGACCAAGCAAATAGCATCCCCGTTACCAGAGCTCTTCCTATTGGGCCCACGTACCAAAATCCGGCGTTCTGATTGGGCTAAAAATTGGACGTTAGGTGACTGTCACGCCATCTGCGGCATTGAAAAGAACTGCTGAGCGATGCACAAAATACGAACGGAGAGGAGAAAACGAAGTAGCAGGTTTTCTTAATAGTTGACTTCATAGCTAATAGGTGGCGCCACAATTTGTTAACCTCTACACAGTGGCGCACATGTAACGGCCGGGTTGGCCGGGTTTCGAAGTGGAGAGTAGCAGCTTATATGATCAAAGTGCTCTGCCCCTGCTCATCATGCCCAGCATCTTCTTCGTATGTATAACCCCCAGGCTCGGATGAAGCAATAGAGCAGCTGTTTTGCGAGTGGCATTTGCTTCGAGCTTAGGGGCAGACGACTGGCTGCACTCTGGCTTCGCACGGCACCAGACCCTGAATGCGTCTAGCCTAGTAGCAGGTTTTTCACGTTGCTGCACACACGTACTGACGGTCTAGATCCTTACATGAACCCTCTCTCTCTCCATTTCCCCCTTTAATACCTCTTCGCCTTTCGAATTCCTCAATCTCTCCTCCTCCTCGAGCTGTTGAGCAGCAAGTAACGGCCTCCATAGGCGAAACGCAAAAGGCGATCGTGTTCTGTGCGATGTCAATGCACGTTAGGTATCGCCGGGTGGTCGAAATCCGCCTTTTTAATAAGGCCGCTGTGCGCATGCGCGCCACTTCATCAATAATTTCACTGGTTGAAAAATCAAACCTGCTGTTCTTACCGCACATGCGCAGTTCATGTTAGTGACAGCCGCATGCGACAGATGGCGCTAGCTGTCAAGCGCACACGGCACACACACGCCACTTCGTAAGCGCAGCTGTATCCTCGTGAAACCAGACTGCGCCTGGGTCTCCCATGAGTGCTTGCTTTCAACCAGTAGCAGACGAATTTTCGCCACTCCCCAGAGGGCGCCACAGCTCGTGAAAAAAAAAGGCGGATTATTCCGGAGCCCTCCACTACTGCACCTCTTTCTCCTTTCACTCCTGCCTTCCTTCCTTTCCTTACGGCGCGGTTGAGGTGTCCACCGACAACTGAGACAGTTACTGCGCCATTTCGTTTACTGAGAAACCAATTTATTTATTTAGGAAGTTATGAACAACGGCATCTGATGACGCCGCGCGCACACGGGGAAAGTTCGACTTGCAGCCGTTGCTGTAAACGAATAAGAAACGGAAAAAAGAACGGAGTTAGGACGTTGGGATTGAAAGGAGCAAAGACGTTCCGCCGAAAGGCTAGCGCCACGTATCGACGCGGAAACGAGCCTGCCCTTGACAGGTGTCCGCGCCCGAAGCCGGTTCGCTAGAGCTTCAGCTTAGACTGTAATTGCGCTTGACTGCGCCCCGAAGTCGGAAACGCCGGCTAGGCCCATGCGCGCGCTTCTCGCGTTGTATCTTTATTGTTTTCGTACCGGTAAAGTTTGTTGAGGGAGAAACCGAACAAGCTCATATCATCAGAGACTTTCGACCTTCGATATTTTGATGTCCTTTTCGATGGGCATGCTGAAGGAGCGCGCGAAATGAGACTGCAATGGACTTTACGTGATAAAGTTGGGAATGAGGTGGGGGGAGGGGGGGGGGGCAACTTTGTCAGCTTACCGGAAGTTTTCCGGGTTTGGTGCCGCTGGAAACTTCCTGTTAACAAAGAGAATACTCTATAAAGAATAAATGGCTTTAATGTAAACATTAGTGCCCTTCGTAAAGAACGCACGCTGAAAAGAAATAACCTGAATTGAAAAGATGGAGGTCATAATGAAGATGAAGGCAAGATAGTGACGGACAGAGGGAGATGAATGAACAGAAGCGGCCTGTTTTTTTTTTTTTGTTTTTTCAGAACATAACTTATTCTATCAGCGCTTGGACAAGATTCCAGAGTGAACGTAGAGGGTCAGTCAAAAGTTCCCAGGCCACAGGGTCTGTTTTTGAGCAGTATAGTCAGGCAGTTACGACACCTACAAAGCTCAGCATATCTGTATGGGTACAAGAAGTATTGTTCTAACATGTGACTACCTTGATAGCGTCATCGGTATCTTAAGTGTCAGGACATACCGAAGAACAGTAGACCCTGTGGCCTGGGAACTTTTGACCAACCCTGTACTTTCCCAATGCCAAAATTTTCTCTAACTACGCGCTTCGTAGATTTCGCCAAGCGAACCCGAGTCCGTATATCAACTGCGCAAATGACTCGGAAAAACGGGAGAATACGTAAAACCTAAACTCGCTATACCAAATGGCAGGTTCGCTAAAGCGCGTTCGTTCGTGTAACGAGACGTTCTCAACTTCTTCTCGAGTTTAAAGACGCAAAACTGTACTTCGGACGCATCAGGCAGTAGCGGTCCTTCATGACGTCAGCATGACGCAGAAGCTACTTTCCGCCGCTTCTACGACGGAAGCTGGATATAAATAAATCAAGATTCTGGCGTCGCGGGGAGTGGCGAGTAATTGAGCGTGCGTCCTTTTGTTGTCGTCTTTGAAAAAGAAAAAAGGCGCTCAGCCGGATTAATCTCAGTACAGAAAGAAATGAAGTGAATTAAAGTGAATTTGTATACCGGTTATTTCTTGGCCACAAGAATAACTCCGAGGGAGATAAGTTCCGGTAGTGATCAATCTTTGCGGGCGCAGGGCAATGGACGTCCTTGACACACATAGGCTCGCGTTGGTGGGCAAGAGAGACTTTAGGACAGTCCAAGGAAAATTATCTTTCGGCCTCGAAAGCTCTCCGTGGTAAGCGGTCACATCCTGCTTTAACACTGAGCTTTTTAAAGCTCTGAGAAGAGATTTAAGTCGACCAATCAGCTTCGTATAAAAGAGGACAAAAGAAAAAAAGCGCCTTCGATAAAATGTCAAGGTGAAATTAGTTCTTCCCGACAAAAAGGAGTACTTTGAAAAAGGGAAGGAATGGTTCAGAGAAGCTCAAGGCTTCTGTTTAAGGAGCACCACGCCGGTCGGTAACTGAGTTACGTATTCAACAACTTCGTCGGGGCGAAACGGCTTACAATAGCTCCGTAGAAGAAAAATCTCATTAATAATAGGCGGAATTAGGAGAAAAACCACTGTTCTGTGACGAGTACTCTTAGTTCTTCAACCTTCGGAAGATGCTTCAAGAGCCTCTTTTTGCTGCACTGCGGCGAAGCCCTCTTTCTGAGACGCTGCTCTTCGATCCAGTGTGGGCAACCTCTTATTGAGCCGGAGGAGTTTGTTTTCATCGCTGCCGCTGTTGGCGAATTTCACGGCAGGATTAGCCTTTTGTCGTGGGTAATATAGAAGCATCGCATCGGCTAGGGAACGGTCGTCACGCTTTTGTACGCTACTAAAGTTGGCACAATAGGGGGTCACTGTTCTCCACTAATGCGTGAAACGATGGCCGCTTCGGAGGACCTAGCTTATTGCCCGCCAGGCAACGACATTTTGCCCGCAAGCCTGATCGCATCGCCGAGCCTTTCAAGTCTCACCCTTGAATAGCCAGCGATCTTTGCGATCGCCTTCTAAAACTTCAGCACGTATACGTCTTTATTGTGACCGTGTGCGCCTATATATACGGCGCGCTCTTTTTTAAAGTGCATGCTCTGGTCGCTCTGTCTCCTATTCAACCCCTATCTTGCCCCTTCTAGCTATGTAACGTATAGGACTACGCCCTATGTTCTTAGATTCTATTTATTAAGGCGAAAGCCTGTCATGGCTCATATGTATGGTGGAAGCAAGTTGTAGACGGAGGCTAACATCAAAAGAGTACGCACGAATCATAAGTTGTACGGACGCTAAACTGACAGTCATAAGTTGTATGGTAATTGAAATAACATGTAAAAGTTGATTAAGCAACAGTTGATGGCAGTGATGGCAGTGATAGTGATGGTACTGATAGTGATGATGATAGCTGCCTATATTGGTAGTTAGTGCTAGAGATAGACAGGGATTTAAAAGTTGATTAAGCAACAGTTTATGGGAGTGACAGTGATAATGATAGCTGCCGATAGTGGTAGCTAGTGCTAGAGATAGACAGGGATGTAACAGTTTATTGAGCAACAGTTCATGGCAGTGAAAGTGATAATGATGGCTGCCGACAGTGATAGTGCTAGACACAGATGGTAGTGAGTGATAGCGATAATGATAGCTACTTATAGTTGATAGCGCTAGAGATAGATAGTGATGATTATAGCGATAATGATAGCTTCTGGTAGCAGTGATGATGATAGTGATGTTAACGACGGAAGAACGAATAAAAATTAAAAATTAAAAACTGAAGATAAATAGAAATATCAAATAACAAAATTAAGAAACAAAAACGACATAAATGTAAAATAATATAAAAATACTAAAGACAAAAATAAATATAAATAAAAACTAAAACACTAACAATTAACAAATTTAAAAATGAAAAGGACAGAGAGAAAGAGGGCAAAAGGAAAGGTTTTCGCATTTCCGCTCTGAAGCAGACTTAAGTGCAATCCTGTACTTTCTTTTTTTCTTTTTACCAGTGCATGATCTCACTGTATACGTGCACATGGGCTATACTGAGACCTAATTTGCGTATAGTGAAAAAGTTTGAGCTTCTATGCATCTGTGTCGTAACAGAACCCTTCACACATCCCATCGTGCTTTGCAAACTCCCTATTATCGGCACCGTCTGAAGGCTGCCTCTACGAACAGCCATCGGCCTCTACGAAGAGCTATCGACATCGCTTGGGACATACCAGCAGTTCGCACTGTGACGCCTGGAGCTCATTTCCAAGTGTTGAGCACATCCGTTTGGAAGAACCGGCGGCATATGTCGATGAGAAAACACGTTGCCAGTTCAAAAACGACGCGTTCACCCTTTCTCGTGCCCTTCGCGGGAGCGTCGTTCATTGGGCCTTTTCGTTTGCCTCTTTCCAAAATATTAACCTTTTAGACGAGCTTCAAACCCTTTGTTTTATCATTACTTAATAAGTCCGTACCCAAATTCTAGCGGGACAGTTCATCCCTCATTCCGTATTCTCCTTTTCTTTTATGACTTTCTATATTCTTTTCCCTCCAGCGCAAAAGTGCAGCATAGGGCCTCTTTTGAAATACCTCCCACTGCAACAACCGCTTCCAAGGACACACCCTCGTTGTGGAAGCGAATCCACTGCGTCTTCCCTGTGACGTCGGCGTGGGACGTCCCGTGAAGAGTAAATACGAAACAATATCTTCTATACTTCTGCGGAGCGATGCGTGCGCCATCTTTCTTTTCGCCGAAGACACACATTTGTGTACTTGTGATCGACACACACACAAACAAAAAATAAGCGAGAGAAAACCGAAACGCATAAGACGAATAGGCAAAAAAGAAAAAGAAAGTAAAAAGGAGCAGTAGCTCTTTACTTGGTCTCGGAAAACAAAGGGAGCTCTATCTGGGACGTATGAAAATTTCTGCCTGTCTGTGCCTCCGCTGAGATCCATTCTCGGTTCATCGGAACCGACCCGACGGTCAAGGGCGAAGCGCCGTGAAGAGGCGACGCGAGAAACTGGAGTTTCTGCGATTCCGAATGGCGTACGGTTGCGTCAAACGCGCTTTGAGTCTCCCACGCAGTCGCATGCTCTTTCAGTGAGTCCCCCCATACTCAATGGGCACTTAGACTTCCTTGGACGTCTTGTAGACGTTTAGGACATCTACGGGACGTCCAAGGGAGTTTCATTGCCCATTGGGATACGCGCCTTCTAGGAATGGAGCGGGCAATACTACGCGTGCTAGTTACCAAAACGTAGCCACTGAGCCATCGTTTATAACTCGATAGGTACCGTCAGCAAGAAATGAAACGCGAACAAGGCAACTCAGCCAGACAGGAAAATAAGGATCTCTTAGCTAGGGGAAACTCAATACTAGCTGAGATTTTTTTTAACTTCGAAGGCACGAAGTCTCTTCTTCAGAAGTCTTAACCAGCCCCGCCTGTATTAAGGCGAAAGCCTTTAATGGCTCATACTGTCGGCCAAAATTCTGTCACACTATAGCTGTCAATAAAACTGATGACGGCATCGGTGGTGTAGTATGTCGTAGCCGTGGATACTCACGTCCGGGTCATTAAGTACATTGCGAAGTCATTAGTTAATAATTAGTAATAAGGCATTAATCAACAATAGTTAGTAATTAGCTATTAGTCAGTTATCATTAGTAATAATTAGTAATCAATGAATATCTAGTCATTAACTGACAAGTAATCATCATCATCAGTCAGTAATAAGTAATTTCCCATTAATTAGTTAATCAGTCATTAATTAGATAAGACGTCATCCAGTGGTGACGTCACCAGCGCCACTGATGACGACGTTGAGTTAGAGACAGTCAAAGTGGTGCGGAAAACGCTTTCGCCTCTACGCACTTTAGACACTCAAAGTGCCCCCTGAATTTCTTTTGCTCTCCAGGAGCTAATATCTTGGCGTTTTTGTGTTGCCACCTCAGTTTTCTTGTTGGCGTTTCATTAGTTCCTGGTAGTACTGGTTCCCGCAGTTTTCGCCGGCGAGAAATCCGCGGTGAAAGAACGAGCGAAGGAAAGAAAGAAGTGAAGAAAGGAAGAGAGAAAGACAGGTCTCGTAGTCGCTACGTCCACAACTACAGCGCCTGGGCAAACATTTGGGCACTTGTAAACGTCGCGCGTGCAGAAGTGGGATGCATGCGTTACGCTAACACACTTGCCACTTAGATTTGGAATAGAAGAGTGCGTCCAATACAACCAGATAAACAAAAGTTTCGAAGTTGTGCGGTTTCGGTCAAGTTCTAAACCGATATAACGTCCAAGCACTCCGTCGTTTGGCAGAAAGCCGGCAACGTTTCGAGCTATATTGCAGACGAAAATCTGCTTGGAGCGATTCTTAGTCAGAAAACATTGTTACAAGGTCATAGTACTGTTATCTTTAAGGTTATTGATACCCACTTGAAGCGTTGGATGTCTCAATAAAAGTCGCTGTAGACGTTGGTGCCTTACGAGCTTCGCCCACTCGTTCGCAAGATCTGAGGGCCAAAAATATACACTTCGAAGCCGAGAGTTTCTTGCTAATACTGCTTGGTAGCCGTGGGCTAGCCCTACGAGTAACACACATATATACAAGCAGAGGCCAAAATGACGATTACTTCCCGTCCAAAAAAAATTAAAAAAAATTCGCGGGGACGTCTCATTCCATCATGTGTTGGCAATGGAGCAGCATTAGCAGCTATTGATGCCATATCGAAAGGGACTCCCCTCCCGGAGTGATGACGTCACTTCCCTGCAGCCAATGGGAGTTCCCCGATCTGGTGACGTCACTTCCCTGGAGCCAATGGGAGTTCCTCGATCTGATGACGCAACTTCCCCGCATCCAATGGGAGCTCTCCAATCTAGTGACATCGCTTCCCTCCAGCCAATGAGAATTCTCCGGTCTGGTGACGTCCTTCCTTGCAGCCAATGACGAATTTTATAACCAACAACAATTTTGGCCCCTTGGGCCTTCTAATGATATGGCATTAATAAACTAACAACAAAATAATTAGACTATCGGGACGATGGAAATTCTGCTCTTTCCTAAGCGGTCTGGAGCTAACCACAGTTCAAGTAATCTTGGGTAAAATATGCTGGATATCATTAACAGTTTACACGTATGTAGAACACGCGCCGTCGAACTGACTGCTTCTCTGTGACCAATGGGCGCGTCCGCAGAGGGTCACGTGCCTGGTCGCGTGATCATGGGAGCGCTGCGAATCAATGCCGGGATGGCATCGGCAGCGGCCACAGCAAATAAAGCGAATAATTCGAGCGCATAAAGTATCGGCTTGCGAAACGCACCTCGCTCGCACATGCCTTAGACGAGGCGTCGTGTAATATGCAAAACCAGGCATTCACGACAATACAGTACAGAGAGCCAGTGTTATTCGCGTAGTGAAAGTAATCCCACGTGTAAGCAAACCGCCAGTTTATGTCCGCACATCAATCTGCATTGTCCAGCGTTCGCGTGGAAACTAAGCACTGAATAAGGAATTACGAGAAAACTCGGCAACGCAGGGTGTTCCGCGGTCGGAAACGGGCTAAGGAAGGGTTTGCATAAAAACGACGATTGCGTAGAGAGAACAAAAAAGCAGAGTTCGTCTCCCAAAGCGGTCCGAACAAAGCGAAGGAATGTCCGGGCATCAGGGATACAACACGCCAAGGCCGGCATGCTATATGGAATGGATGAGAGGATAGCGATGCTATGTACGGGGTCAGGATGGGCCCAGCGGTTCTTGCTTCTCTCGCTATAGGACACATTCCTTATTCCATCTGCTGGATGGAGATGTGTCTTAGCACCGTTTGCTTATTCATAAGCGGCCGAACGATTCACTGCGATGCAGGATCGGAAACAAAACAGCTGTTAGCCGCTTTGCATGCGTCTACGCTTCGAAGCTGAGTTTGCGCGAGTGTTCCAGTGCGAGTTATCACTTGAGTACAACTTTGTTAGCTGCTGCTGCTGATGTTGTTGTTGATGATGTTGTTCCTAATGCTGTTGCTGCTGTTTACGCCACAGACTATGACACAAGCCTAGTATAATATCCGTGTTTGTGCGTACATAAAAAGGCAAGCACCAAGATAAAAAAAAAAACAAACTTGCGAAAGTCCGCCCGAGAAAACTGGTTTGTAAGTGATTCGGTCAGTTTAGTTGTTAGTAAGTTAGAGTCAGTCAGTGAGTTAGTTTATATGGGGCTAAGTCGTGCATCACGCGCCAAGCACAGGATTATTGCGGGCTTTTAGTGGGAAAAAATTACTCGCGTATAAAAAAAAAACTGCACATCGTTTAAAACGTCCGCGTTTTCTAATAAAGGAAAAACTGAAAACGAGTAAACACTTTACAAGTGCGTTTTCACCAAGAATCGAGCCAGGCGAAAAAGCTTTGTTTCAATGACAACGCCGCGAGAGTTTTGTTGTTTGGAAAGCTCGCCTTATGTGCATCAGAACCTCGTTATAACGAATTTGAAGGGGCCCGCTGATTATTTCGTTATAGCCATAGCTTCGTTATAGGCCGTGTTGACCGAGCTTCCAAGGGGAACCATCATTCCTTCATTATATCAATTATTTCGTTATAAACCGTTTCGTTATAACGGTTAGGGGATATTCAATGGGATGAGCAGTCTGCGGCTAGTGTTACGCAGGGATAAGTGGAGATCAACGCGAAAAGCCCCTGCGCTATTGTGGGCGTGAACTGACTTATAATAAGGGAGTAATTACTCATTGACATCCACCTAAGCGCAGCCATACGGCTACAAAGGAAAGCTAATCAATTCGCTTGATCAATTCGCTCTCGCCCTACCATAAGCTTGCCGTCCCCTTTAGCTGAGTTGGCAGAGCGACCGCTCCGGTGAAGCGGTGGTCCCGGGTTCGAACCCCGGACCAGGACGAATTTCTCTTTAACTACGAGGTTTCTGAGAAAGCTGTATAGCTTTCCTTTGTAGCCGTATGGCTGCGCTCGGGTGGATGTAAATGAGCAATTACTCCCTTATTACAAATCAACTCCACCTTGGGGGATTCCCCTAAACCTTTGACCAAACTGAGTTATAAAGGAGTATACAGCTCCCTAAATCCTTCAGTAGAAAGAACTCCTCCTGGTGACGCACGCGCAGATATCCGCGACAAGATATAAGTGCCAAGCGCTTTCGGTTGCCTGAAATGCTTCCTATGGCAATAGAGGCGCTCGCAAAGTAATTAGTAATTAGCGGACGGTTATTAGGGAAATGAGGGGTCTCTTTACACGCACGTGCATGGTCCGAAGAAGCCGAACATAATTAATTCCTGTCAAAGACAGGTCGCGCGGTGATTTTGCCCTTGTAAAACGTGAACTGTGGCTGCAGAAACGAAGGGCGGGTGTGCGTACGCTCATGCAGAAAGCCAAAAAAGAAAAACGGTGTACAAGAAGCTTTGAAAAACTGGGGGACCCCTGCCGGCGCCTGCGTGCCGAAGGTGTGAATTAACCGAGGCCACGTTCTTGATCGAGCCTGTTTAATTACGCGAGTAAGAGAACGTACATATCTGAAGTAAAACTATTCCTTTTAAGCGGCGCGACCAATGAGCTCTGCGATAAGACAAGTAAGAATAGTTGGTTAGGCTAACCGCTAACGAAGACGCGAGTAAGTAGCACAAACATACCTATATTGAAGTAAATGTATGCCCCCCATCATTTTGCGATGGTTTAGCAGGAGACTACAAACCAACACATGCCCAACACCAGCTAAATTACACCAGTGGTACCCTACACTACATATACTCTCCGCAATGCCCACACTTTGGAGAGGTAGCTAACCTCTACCATATGGTGTGGGCATGCCAATATAATCCCTTAGCTGACCCCATTCCCAACCCCTCGGAGGAGCAGTGGGAGGCTATTCTGCTCAGCGATGATCCTGACCGTCAGCACTGGCTGGTGGGGAGGGCCAGCGCAGCAGCAGCAGCCAATGGACTACCGAACTAGGCGGCCCACCCACATGTTCTAAGAATATTGAACAAATAAAGATGTTTTTAATCAATCAATCAATAGCACTGCTAATAATCCTTCTAGTATCCAGATCATCTGTCTTTTGATGACGTCATTTCCAGAATTCGAGATCTTAGCAAACACAGAAGCTGCCTCCCAGCCCCAAAAGCCTCGCCCATTTAGCGTGTCGCCTCACATCCGGGTCTCGAGATTCCGACCAATGAGCGCTCGACGAATCCCGCGGGTGTAAGAACAGAAGCACTATGCCCAACACAGTGTTAACGAATGACTACTCTTGACTTTGTCGTGCAATCAGGTAACGGATGTTCTCTCCTCCTCCTCCTCTTAATGCACTTCTTGATTGCGTACGCCCTCTCCCCCACCTCTTAATGAACTTCCTAATTGGGTCAGCAAAGAGCTTGCCGAAGAGCACGAGCAAATCGGCTGAGTTAGCAGCTCTGTCCAAAACGGAGAAGAAGCAAAGTCTAAGGAGCTTCGGAACAGCGCAGTCTTACTATCACGTCCGATGTTTTCTCATGTGGGGTAGGGTGCCTCGATGCGCACCCACGCATCGAGGCACCCTAATGTGGGGACAAGCGAGCGGACAAAAAAGCTGACGAAGAAGTGCGTTCCATGCAAACGAGAAGTGCACGTTAAGCGCGGTAAACAGAGCAACAAACTTGCGTGTGAAGTTACACCGGTACCAATAGAGCTTAAGTTCGTCAAATTTGGTCGCTTGCTCTAGTTACACGCAAACGGGATACGAGAGACAGAGACGATTCCTCTCCAATTGTACTACAATGATCGTATGCAACCATTTTTATTGCGAAAGCAATACTACTTCCACCACCGTGCCGCGGCGGTGACCACCATTGACTTCATTTGACCTTGATTGCATTAGTTGGATTAGATTGGATTAGACTGGATTACATTAGATTGGATTGAATTGGATTGAATTAGATTAGATTACATTACATTACATTAGAGTAGATTACATTGGATTGGAATGGAATGGATTTGATTGGATTGGTTTGAATTGGATTCGATTGGATTGGATTGTATAACCGATGCATCACCACAAGTCTAACCACAAGCACCACCACCAGCTACACTACCAGCTGTACCATGGCGTAGGTACGGATATTGCTTTCGAAATTACCGGGCTTAACCAAGCTAAGCCACAGCGAATTTTTTTCTAAAGCACCGTCCTCTTTGAAATTACTCGTTTACAAAACTCTAATACGGCCCAAACTCGAATACGCCGCGTCAATTTGGGATCCAGGCCAAACAAACCTAACACAGGCTTTAAAAATGGTTCAGAATAATACTACTCGCTTCATTCTTTCTAACTATACCAGAACAGCAAGCATCAGTGCCATGAAATCTAGCCTTAGATTACCATCCTTATCATCACGTCGCAAAATTTGTCGCCTGTGCCTTTTTCACAAGTTATTCTATCACCCGCAGTTTCATGCCAAACTTATCTCACCACCTCAGTACGTATCGCCGAGACTACAGACCACATTCACAAGGCTGGCATCCCTTTCTGCAGATCAAAAACTTTTTTCCAGTAATTCGTACCACGCACATCGAATGAGTGGAATCACCTTCCTTCTTCGACGGCCACCATCACAGATCATCATTTATTCAAGAATGTTATAGCTAACATTGTTTAACTAAGATGTATTTTATACGGTGTTGTTTTTTCCTTTGTCTGTTTTTTTTCTTCTTTTTTTCCTCTTTCCTGAACGCCTTAGCTAACAATGTATGTGCAGGAGTCATGTTTGTAGCTTGCCTGTTTTAATTAACTCCTGTTTGTTAAATTGATTTCGTTTTTTGTAACCACTTCCCTCTGTAATGCTGTAATGGCCCTGAGGATATAATAAATAAATAAATGAATAAATAAAGAAAGTGAAATGCACGAGTCGCGCGGATTCCTCTTGATTTTATTGGCCATACAGCCTCTGCATTGCTTTGGGCTGTTTCATTTTCTTTTCCATTCTCATATTATGTAGTATGATTCCACTCTTACGTAGACCCCATTTGAGCTAGTGGTATAAATAAATAAGCGAAAATCCACAATTCTACAGTCACCTCAAAATTAAATGTGACGTTCAAGAAAGCTGGCCCTCATTTCAAAACACACGGGAACATCAGATTATTTTAATTCTGTGCAGCAATGTTGTCGAACTGGCGGTGGCAGCAAGCAATGGATTCACAGTTACAAAAATTGACGCGACACTAACAGGCCGTCCTAACAAACTATTTTGCATAAAGTTATAAAAAATTAACCCTCGTTTTAGTTGGTACAGCACTCTCATGATTGCAGCGCAAAGACAACGAAGGCGAAAATAAATGCCTATATGTTGCTTCCGTCGTCCCCCCCATCTTTGCGCTATCACTAAGAGAATACGCTCTGGCTGCAAACCAAAAAGTTTTCGGACTGATGCATCTCATGTTGCGCAGCAGCGGTTATTCTCCGAGTAAAAATTGTCTTTCTGTTTTTCGGTTTTGGGAAGTTGGCGGGGGAGCGGAAGGGGGGGGGGGGGGGGCTGTATTGCGCAACATAGCTCGGTGTAGTCGCTGTTCGTGACCACATTTCCACAAGGCTCACAAGGATTTCCCGGCACACGAGCGCGATGGTGAACTGTAAAAGTCCCGCTTTTACAACTTTGCCGCAGTGGAAGATGACGACCCTAATAATACAGACCGCCCCTAAAATCTTACCCTTATCTTCCCCCTCCCCCTAAAAAACGGAAAACTGAAATAAATAAGCAAAACACAAATCCATCCGCACAAATTTCAAATGTTAGTTCCATAATGTCTTGCTGCCTTATTTCCCGTTTTTTTTTTCTTGGGTGGGGGGGGGGGGGGGTGCAGAGGCGAAACATCCATTAACGTCGTGTGTCTTACCACTGTTCGAGGGTTCCTCAGCTTATAGTCAAGAGTCCCTAATTCTTTTTGTCTCCCTTGCGCTCACCCGTCTGTCGTTTTATCGCGCATTCTCCTTTCATTTTGTTTGCTTCTTTACTCTCCCTGCTCGCCCTCTCGGAACATTACGAGAGCGTCCTTGACCTTGGCGCATACAATGAGCAGCCTCTACTGCCCCCCCCCCCCCCCCCCCCCCCCTCGCGAAGAAGAGACAAACTCGAAAGTAAGAGTTTGGTTTGGCCAAGAACAACCATAGTCAAGGGTGCTAGCACTATAGGATAGGAAAGAGGGCGGGGGGGGGGGGGGGGTGCAGCTGTGTAGGGCGGTCACGTCTCGAAAAGTGGTCGACGTGCGACTACACGTCGCCCCCTCTATGGGCCGCAGCCAGCGAGAGGACGTGTATAGTAGGGCGCTGCGCGAATCGGTGCATTCTAATGTGCTCCAACTGTCCCCAAGACGGCGCCACTGTGCAGACGACCGACTAAGCTGGGAGACGAGGAGCGACTGTCAATCACGTGGAGCTGGCGATAGCTAGCGTGTGGTGGTGCGCGTAATCCGGAGCGTGAAAAAAAAATGGCGGTCAAGGTCGCATTCCAATTATTTCACCCTCTTTTTTCTTCTTTTGTAGAAAACCTACGCGCAAGCATATCTTGTGCCCAACAGGGTTCCCATCTTGTTACCCGTCGCCACAAAACTGCAGTACGCTGCATACGCTAGAGTGTTGTATTGCACCAAGCAGTGTAAAAAAACAGCTCCATCAAACACGGGGTCTCTAGAGCTCGGAATGCCCCGTCTATAGACGTGTGGAATGTTACCGGGCCGGCGGCGTTGAACAAAGAAACGGAAGGGGATTCCCCTGAATCCCATTCGCCATGCGCTGTGCTTTCGAGAACACAGGGACGAGGCAGACTTATGAGGTTTCAATGGCATCGTTCTTTCCAGCTCGGTGCTTATGCAGGCCACAGGAGACGCATGCGCTGTGTGGTTAGCTCTCCTAGTTCGGTGCATCGGTGTGAGAGGCGCACTTTCAGTAGCGTGCGCAAAAGAAGACATTAAATATACCCTATTCAGACCTGATAAAAAAGTTCGATTTCTTAGCTCTACAATTTATTTTTTTTTGTCAAGTCTGGCTGTTCACACGAAAGCGCACAAAAGATTTTACAGTTGTACGCGCAACAGTTAATTCTCTGCGACCTTCCTCCATGCCCTCTGCTACGGGCAGCTATGCCTCCAGAAACATGCAGTTTCGTTTAATGACGTATGCTTAATTAACGATAACTTTATAATGAAACATGCAATAACGTTTTATTTTAGTTAAGTATACTTGCTAAGGAATTCGTATTTAAATAATAATTACAAACAGTATCATGGTGATTTAGCAAAACGAGCTTTTGGCCAGGATGGTTGCTTAGCTCCGACATCGTGGTCATCATCATCACCATCATCAGCCTGACTACGCCCACTGCAGGGCAAATGCCTCTCCCATGTCTCTCCAATTAACCCTGGTTAATTGGAGACATCGGGTTAATTGGAGACATCGCGGTGAATAGAGCGAAAGTTTGGAGTTATTCGGCTGCCGAGAGCAGAAAGCTGATTTGAACGAAGCAAGCAACTTGGAAAGCTACTCAAGATCTGACGCCCCCGTTACTGCACTATTTTTGAAAAGGCGGCTACGAGGGAGGCACGGTTATGCTCTCCAATTTCCAATGACACTCAGGCTACAGAACTGATGTGTTTCTTCGAAACGCCGTAAAAGACAGATGCGTATAATGTGCTTGTACAGTCTTTGACAAATGTAACTAAGCAACGGGGTTTGCTCATCAGCCCTAAAGTGGAGCCCTTAGGGGACTCCGTGAAGACCAAAAGGGTCAAAAAGGGGAGGACAAGGGTTCTCCTTACCCTACCATACACAGGGTTCTCCTTACCCTACCATACACAGGGTTCTCCTTACCCTACCCTACACAGGGTTCTCCTTACCCTACCCTACACAGGGTTACCCTTACCCTACATTTCAAAGAGACACTGTGGACAAAGCGAATATGGCCCTATCGACAGTGTTCTAAATTCTAAACAAAGAGATCAACTCACCGAAAACGGAGTTTTTTTTTTAATTCGAAAATATTTAAAACAAAAGATATACAGGTGTCGCCATCACCTGCAGATTTCGCAAGTAAAATGCATGCGTCGACACCTACATATTTACGCGAATCCCGGAGGCTGCGGTACACCGTCATTCACTTCTAAGCGGGGGATCGCGGAGTCCTTTTCGGCAAGGACGTCACAAGTTTGAATTGAACTGGCGGGAAGATTTTTTTCTATTTTTCTGTCTATTTTTCTCGCTGATAAATGCGCCTTTTGCTTCCAAACAAACATGACCATAGCCAGAAGGAACCATACATTTCATTTTCACTGAGAACAATAGTTAATTGGAGTTGTCCTTAAAGGATAGAGATTTTATTTTTTGTTTTTTTTAAATACTGTTGGCCGTGGGGAAGTTACAAAGGTGGGACGTGACACTTGAAGAGTAACATCTTTCCTTGTGATTATACAAAAATACAAAGTTCATCTTCATCTACACAATCATATTTCTTGCAGCGTAATGTTTCTCTTTTCCTACACAAGCAGTGTTAATAAATATTCACTTGAAAAAACAGTTATTTCTTACAGAAAAGGACAAAAAAGGAAAATATTTCTACATTTCCGGCCTTCACCTTAGGCGAGATGTAATCACCAAGTGATTAGGCATATGACATTGCAAAAAACTTTTTAGTGCGAAATGGGGATACCTTTTTCGAACGTTGTTACTGTACTGGACTGTAAGAGAGATGCTGGTAAATCATTCCATTCTGCTATCGTCCTCGGAAAGTAAGAATTAGCATACACATTAATGCGTGGGTTCGGGGTTTGGTAACAGTATTCATTGCTTGTTCTCAGATGTGGAAGTCTGAGAAGTCTATGATGCCGGCAATGTCTGCGCATAGATGCGCATACATTGCCGGCATCATAACTGTAATTGTACGCCGCGCTTCTGCCGCTTCGTTGAACTAGCAGGCAGAGGTCGCTGTGGACACAGTCCACAACACTGAACGTAAATAGACCGAGCGCACGAGCGGTGGTGCGATTTCGCGTCCGGTAGGACGGTACGATTCGTCGACTTGGAGCAGTGGCGAGGGAAGTGGCGGCAGCTGTCTCTCAGAGCGGGAAATCCCCTCGGTCTCCAGCCCTCTCCCACTCCACCTCCTCCCCCAGCTCGCGCTTTGGACTTCCCGCTTCATACTTTTCCATCGTTACTCTTTTCCACATAAACGTAGTGGCGGGCGTCGCACTAAACACTAAAGCCAAACTAAGTCATTTACGACGAAAAACCGTCTTCACTTGAACGCGCGTGTCTGGGAGGGGGTGATGGAGGCTGTAACGTTCCGATCAGTGTCTTAGGCACGTCTCAACCACAGTCACGTGAGGATTGTGTTTAGAGCCGACGTCCTATTGGCATCGTTTATAGCAAGACCGGAGAGAGGGGAAAATTAAAGGGTTGGGCAAGGGGGAGGATGGGTTTGGATGTTTATGCTTAGCGGTTGCTGTGTGAAGAACCGTAATGGGGCTCTGGTTTGTCCGTTAGTGGCAGGCGAATGCGGTGTAAAAATGTCGGACGTTTCCAGACTGGAGAAGCAGCCAAACAACACAAACTTCATGATAAAAAAAAAAGTGGATGCAGTAACGACTGTGGAAATGTATTCCGGTAATTTGGTTGCGTAAGAACGTGAAATAATCGGCGTAACACAGAGCAAAAAAGACCAGAAAAACAGGGAAATAAAGGCAGACTGAATGACAACAAACAGAAGACAGCGAATTGAAGGAGCACAATTTTTCGCTCTGAGTAATTTGTCGTCAAAAGGGCCTCAGCCCAAGCACGGAAATCCTACTTTGCGGCATTGCGTAGATACTAAGCCCTTGCCTTGCACAAACACAATAGAAATATGAACGAGATCACAGAGGTAAAACGTTTTTTTTTAATTCTTTTTCATGCACTGCCGGCTAATAGCGAGGCTGGCCTTAAAGCGCGACGTCCGGTCACCAACGTTATTAAGTTAATATAAACCGCGTTCCATTTTAAACTTCCGTAAACCAGCTGGAACCCGTCATAATTTTCGGTTTCATCTGTTACATAAAATTTACAGCCACACCGCTCTTAAACAACAGCTGCTTACTCCTCCATTCTACGTGTCATCCTACATCGATAATCAGTTTAAGGCAGAAGTCCCGCCATGCCGTACCAAGGATCGTCTGTTTACGTTTATTCCTAGCACCTCAAATAATTTGAACCATATCTCCGCCTCCATCGGCGCCGTAAGTAATGCTAAAACTTCAAGAAATGCGCCTGTGATTTTGCATACCCCTCCTCTCTGTAGGGCGCTCGGACCTTGAGAGTAGAGAAATAAATAAACCAGCCGCGCAGTTTACAGGAGTATAGACACCTAATGTTGGTGGCATTTTTTTCTTCTCTGTAATGATGCGGAAGACACTGCAATGCATGAATCACCATGTGGTGTTCACCTACGATCGCTAAATAATTTATAATCGAATTATTTCTGTCAGAATGTTTAGGTTTCGGTTTCAACAGCCGAATGATGGCTGTGACGTCAAAGAGAAGTTATGGGTCACGTGAGGCGTAGAAAAACTCGATATAATCGCTGCTTCATCGTTTTAATTCACAACTGGGCTGAAGTCAGTCTTCCTCAAGAGCCAGAATGACAACGTATGGAAGCACCGATTGTATTGCAGTTTTTCATGTTTCACGTGGCCTATAGCCACACTTTAACGTTACACTCATCGTTGGGCTGTTGGCACGGAAACCGAAACAGTGCGAGAAAGAAATTTGATTATAAATTATTCAGAGGTCGTAGGAGAATACCACTAGTAATCCGTATATAATAATTCCTTACGCTTCATTACAAAGAAGAATATGTGCGCCTAAAAGTTAGATGTATGTACTCCTTTAACCAGCCAGCGTCCTTGGCGTCATTTCCGGAACCAAGCCCACGGCCTGATGATCACGGTTTCACGCTCCCTACTTAAACTACTCTCAACTAGAAAGCAAGAATACTCAAGAGCAGTCTGGGATCCTAGCCATGACTACTTAATTACTTCATTTGAACCTGTTGAAAATAACTCCGCTCGTTTCATTCTTTCTAACTATAACCGAGGAGCAAGTATCATCATCAGCAGCAGCAGCCTGACTACGCCCACTGCAGGGCGAAGGCCACTCTCACGTCTCTCCATTTAACCCGGTCCTTCGCCAGCCGCGGCCACCGTATCCCCGCAAACTTCTTAATCTCATCCGCCCACCTAACTTTCTGCCACCCCCTGCTATGCGCTTGCCTTCTCTTGGAATCCACTCCGTTACCCTTAAGGACCAGCGGTTATCTTGCCTTCGCATTACATGCCCCGCCCAAGCCCATTTCTTAATCTTGATTTCGACTAGGATGTGATTAACACGAGCTTGTTCCCGCACCCCCCACTCTGCCCGCTTCCAATCTCTTAACGTTACACCTATCATTTTGCAGTGGAGCAAGTATAACTGAAATGAAAGCTAATTTGAGTCTTCAATCACTGTCTTCGCGAAGAAATGAAGAAAGGTTTGTTTGATGACCCTATTTCACAAGTCATATTATAACTTCAGCCTGCACAACAATTTCTTTCATAGATGCTATTACATATCACGCCGCACTGATCATCCCCACAAAGCTGCCATCCCCTTATGCAAAACAGGTTCTTTCTTACGGTCATTTGTTCCCCGTACTTCTAAAGAATGGAACGATCTTCTTAATGAAATTGTATCTATTACTGACATAACTTTCGCAAAGCTTTCGGCTAGCGTTATATAAGCTCTGACAGTTTTGTTCTGCACTAATGTACACATTGTCTTAGCTCGCACTGCATATAGAGGATTAATATTTTATGTACCCGTTTTTCTTTGTAACATTGTTCGCTGCAAATTTTTCTGCCCACTCTCCTCTGTAATGCCTGTACGGCCCTGAGGGTAAAAATAAATAAAAATAAGTAAATAGAAACAAATAAATAAGTTCTAACGGAGACAGCTAAGGCACTCATTAGAAAGAGTAGCCGCACATAGACAAGTGGACAGAGTCATCTCAGCGTTTGGTATGGCTATGAGGGACGCCATAGTGGAGGGATCCGGATAATTTCGACCACCTTTTTTTTTTAACCTGCACTAACATCGTACTGCACAGTGACGGGCCACTTCTGATTAAAACAGACTCAGGCAACATAAACCGGAAATCGAGACGAGTGTTTTGAAGATCGGGGGGGGGGGGGGGGGGGGGGGGGGGGGGGGGGGGGAGTTGTTCTTGATTACCTCGGCGCTGAAAGAAGACCCGATTGAAACTCTGGACAGAGTGTCACCGAAGCGACGCTTTCAACGTCGCTCATACGTGGAAAGCAATATGCCCAGCAACATTTCAGCTGTTTTCATGGAAGTAAGTCTTCGAGCCCTGGCTTCAAAAACAACAGCAAAGGCAGACGCCCACAGACAAAAGAAAAAAGAAAAAAAACTGCATCGTGAAACGGTACACAACTACTTCTGAGCATATCCCAGATTCGAGTATTTATGTCTTTCGTCTGAAAGCCAAGTCGTTTCACTGATGGGGCCAAGGAGAAAGATCACGAAAATGAAGGTTCTTTTTTTTTCTTTCTAAAAAAAGGAAGCGATATCTTGCTGGTTTTATTTTTTGTTTCAAATTTTACCTAACTTATAAACCATCGAGGGCTCCATTACGACATTTCAATTGACTTCTCTCGTCTCCACATTAATACGGCAGTGCGCGCGCTCCCAGTAAATAATAAAGCATTCCTTCTTTATATTTGAATTGCTTAAAGGGAAACTACATATGTTATAGAACTCAACGAGCTTAAGAGGGTCGAATTTGTGAAACTTGGAGGTAAAGCATTCGAAGTCTTTTTGGGCTAGCACTTGAAATAGTGAAGTCATCGCCGATTGAAATCCGGACGCCCTTCAAGCTTCTCCGCAGCGCACAACGCCAAGTGGGGGGCGCATGATGACGTCATCGAAGGCATCGGTACATTTCCAACGCACAAACGTCAGCTCTGAAGGAAAAAAAATCAACGCCACTGCAGGTGAACCCTGCCGAGAGTTGTTTGGCAGCGTCTAACGAGTCAGGGCAAGATGTGGCTGAGGACAGCGGTAATTTGAAGTCATACCTTCCGTGACGTCATACTGAATTTCCCTGCACTCCTCCGGTGCATTGAGGAGAAGCATGAAATTCAATCGTCGATTACGTAACTATTTTAAATAATAGTGCAAAAACACTTGGTAAGCTTTATCTACAGCCTATATAGATTTGAATCCTTGACTCTCGCGAAATTCTCAAAAAAGTGCTGCAGTTGCCCTTTAATGTCTCTAGTGCGGCCTGCACAAGTTTCGCGCTATATTTATTCGTTTACTTAATCGCGTACCCACGGCGCACTAAGACATTACTACGGGGCGAATACATAGGTAATTTATTGGTTTGTTTGCCTGTATGTTTGTTTGTCTCTTTGTTTGTTGGGTTTTCACGTCCCAAAGCGACTCAGGCTATATGGACGCTGTAGTGAACGGCTCCGGAAATTTTGACCACCTCGGGTTCTTGAACGTACACTGACATCGCACAGTACAGGGGTCTCTAGAATTTCGCCTCCACCGAAATTTGACCGCCGCGGCCGGCATCGAACCCATGTCTTTCGGGTCAGCAGCCGAGCGCCGTAACCACTGAGCCACCGCGGCGGCACATAGGTAATTGGAGGCAAGCGTAGCAGAGGGCGGCAGAAAGTTAGGTGGGCGGATGAGATTAAGAAGTTTGTTGGGATACGGTGGCCGCAGCTGGCGAAGGACTGGGTTAATTGCAGAGGCATGGGAGAGGCCTTTGCCCTGCAGTGGGCGCAGTCAGGCTGATGATGATGATGATGATGAAGACGTCAGTTAGCACACCATACAGTGCGGCCACAAGAGTGCCATTGGCAACAACAGCAAAGACGTCCGAAGGTAAACGATTCCAATATGCAAACGTTTTACGAAAAAATGACGACAAATCAATAAATTAACAAACCTTTTCGAGGTACACACTAAAGGGCAAAGGGTAACTAAAATTTAGATTTTTGTTTTAATTTTTCGCTTTCTTCTAATCTCTTAAGACGGAACTTTCCTGAACTTTTCAAGTGATTCAGACAATTTTTCACACTTTAGTAGAGCCAGTACAGCATCATAGTATTCCACTCTAGTGCTAGAAATTGCGATTTGTTGTGCCGTGCGTTACTTATTTTTGTAGGCTGTGAGTCATAGATCGATGACTTGAGTGTTGACCGTGAGTAGTAACTTATGTTACTATGAACATTGCAGACTCACAGAGTAAGGCCTGTGCGAAGTTAATGCATGTCTTTTGAACGGGCGTCGTCATGTGACGTGGTGGTTTGAACAATGACAACTGTGGTTCACCAGTCAACGGCGTCGGATGAGTTGACTAGCAGTTTTTAGGGAAACAAACTAAAGGTAAACCCTTATCCCTAAAGATGTGTTTTGTTGCGTATTAAGCAACACTACGCGAGTCGCCGAGCCATTTCGCGGAAATGAAGAAAGGCCATACTGCGCATGCGCGAGGAGCAGTGACGTCACACGGCGCACAGCTGGCGCGCCGCTGCCGTCGCTGCGCGGGTGACTCACAGGTGCCGCCGCTGCGCTCGCCAGTTGCGCTTGCGCAGTAGCGGCGCATAGCTAGCGTGCCGGGGCCGCCGCCGCTGCCGCGCGCTCTCCATCGCCTCTCTCTTTCTCCTCGTTGCTTTAGCAATCCTCCAGGTTTAACTAGGGCTAAACCACTGCCAGTTTCTTTTTCTTATGCCAAGGATCAGATTAGCTAAACTAGAAAGTGTATGCTGAAGTCTCTTTTATACATGGCTCGACTAGTGCTGAACACACACGTACAGTCGCCGTCAAAAGTGAATGGAAGGCGACTTTGTCAAAAAAAAAATTAATTTCTCTAAATCTAGAGCATAACGGTCCATGTTTGTTGGTGCACAGTGCAATTCGCACAATCACAACTAGTCTGTCTGTACATACCTATTCAAGGGTGTATGAATTGAGCGGGCAATGATTAAATTTTTTCGCTAATATTGCCTTCCATTTACTTTTGACGGCAACTGTACATTTCAGCCTTGAGAGTGTTACACAGGACGCTGAAAGCGTTCACACCTCTGTCCCTCCGCGTCTTTCTCCTTGTCGTCAAAGCACCACCATTTTCTTGGCATTTTCGCTCTAAAGGCCCCCCACCCATACACCCCAGATTCCCCTTAGCCCCATTCAAGCTCCTCTGCCGGGCCCGAAAAAAAAAAAAAAAAAGAACGCGTCTCGTGAGCAGTGCAAGACCCTTGCAATCCCATTCTCTTGCTTATTTATCCTTTTTTTCCCTCTTATCTTTCACAAAAGAGCTGCGGGCCACTTTAGGCGAGCAATTGTCGAAGGAACCCGGTGCCTCTACTACTATTCTTTGCCCGCTCATAGAAGGATGCACTGTAGAGAGTGAGTCAGACAGCGTGGTATGCCGGCGTCCGCCTATTCACCATCAATCAGCAGACCGCAAGTACGGGGGAGCGTGTTTCGAGAAAAAGGCAGGGCGGTGAAAGAGAAGGGGCGAGAGTGCAGTAGCGGTCGAGGAAGACGTGCGAGCTATTGTTGTGAGCGGCTCCAGTGGAAAGTATGTGTTGCCCGGAAAGCCAAGGCTGCTCAACGACAGCTAGCGCCACCTGAGATCGAAAAAGCGAACTACGTTACACTTACGGGATCTGCTGGAGCGAGCGCCACAAGAGAGTTGTTTTAAGTAGAGTGAGTGCGTATTACGGGGATTTATTTATCCGCTCCATTCTTAGTTCAAATACACCGACAGCTTCACCCTACCGTACGCAGCCTGAAAAACGTGACCCCTGCCCCTTTAGCCTCACCTAATCCTTGATGTCCTTTTTTGTTTTTTACATCCCACCCCTCGACGTTTATTACACCCCACTCCTCGTACGAACTATATGGTAGACTTTCGTTTAGCTACAGTGTTGGAGGTCGCGGGTGCGACTGCTGCCACGAATGGCCTCATTTAGAACCAGGTGATATAGATAAACTGGCGTGTACAGATATCCGACCGCGTTTAAAAAATTTTGAAAACAAACACTCAACGATGATAACTCAACCCCAAGTCTGTTGCTGCTCTATGCGGGATCGGCACACAAAATATATTGTATTTTTCTTTTGATGATGATGATGATGAATTTTTATGGCTCAACGACACCTGCGGCCAAAGTGCGTCATGGCACAAGGTTTTTTCTTCTACTCAAAGTGGGGTGAAAGACTCATTTCCCAAGCATTTCACCCAAAACAAGCGTAGCACCAGGCAGGGGAAAGCTGGTACCTATTCTGTCACCGGTGGGTACCACCCGGCGGCACTGGGGATCGAACCCCGAACCTCTCGCATGCAAGGCGGTCTCTTTTTCTTCTAGCGTATGAGAAGAAAGAGAACTCGCAACCAGGTGCTAACTATACTTAATATACGACTACTACTTGGTCAAATGTTTAGGGGAATCCCCCAAGGTGGAGTAGATTTTGTAATAAGGGAGTAATTGCTCACTGGCATCTACCCGAGCGCAGCCATACGGCTACAAAGGAAAGCTGTATAGCTTTCCTTTGTAGCCGTATGGCTGCGCTCGGGTAGATGCCAGTGAGTAATTACTCCCTTATTACGACTACTACTCGTTCTCCAGATATTATCAGTGTATAGTTGTACTAGTACAGTTATAAATTAGCCCCGCCGCGGTGGCTCTGTGGTTACGGCGCTCGGCTGCTGACCCGAAAGACGCGGGTTCGATCCCGGCCGCGGCGGCTGTATTTCGATGAAGGTGAAATTCTAGAGGCCCGTGCACTGTGCGATGCCAGCGCACGTTAAAGAACCCCAGGTGGTCGAAATTTCCGGAGCCCTTTACTACGGCGTCCCTCATAGCCTGAGTCGCTTTGGGACGTTAAACCCCAATAAACCAACCAACCTATAGTAGTACTAGTAAAGTTATTAATTATGTGAGTTAATGCGCAGGTAGCGACCCAGACATCTGTCGACCATCGAAGCGAGACACAAACTGAGCACGGAATCTTAACTCCATCACGAATGAACATGTTCTCAGTGCAAAAGGAAGAGACACGATAAACTCCGATATCCCGGAAGTAGTTTCTTCTGAAATGAAAAGCGTCACCAAGTCCGCTGTATATTGAGTGCCTGATTACAAAGCAGACGTACTTACATAGCACCCGGAAGGACACTAACTTCGATGAGCAGAAAAAGCAATCGCAAAGATCAACTCCATTTCCTCCAAGGTCAGCCCGCAGATGGAGCACAGACAGATGAATTCCCTCATTTCAAACAGGGGGATTACCGGAGAGGATAAATCCGTGAAACGTCAACTCCTGTCTGGCTGCCAGTGCCCCATGCTCACTGGCGGGTGAACTTTACGTCGCACAAAGAGGGAGCCGTGCGAGGAGTTATGTCTTCCTAGTTTTTCGCTCTTGGAGAATTCATTCGATTTTTTCTCTAACAATGTTTATACCGTTCGCTGCCGTACAACACGAAAAGATAATACCCAAAAGGAGGTACATGATCCCTTCGACCTTTGGAGTCATCGCCAATGATCAAAACAGCGTACAAGACAATAAATGACTAACACCAAGATTATTAATATACAGGACCTCGCCCTAACCCCATCACCCAGGTCGCGATACCGATGCAGTTCGGAACAGTACAGAGCCTCGAAAACAGCTTTCTTTCCTATATATCTTCATGGAATGATAACAACACGTCCAACTTAGCTTCCAAAGAGTGGATTTCTTTTAGGATTGCAATGAACTAAAAAACTAACTTATCTTTGATCCAGAAATGCATTCCAGGGCTCGCACAGCAGATTTCTGCGACACAACTTCAGCGTTCGCATTTCCGAGCTCAACTAGTTAATGACAAGTAGCACCCATGCTTCTAAACCCGCACTTTGCGTATAACGCCGCGAGTAACGTACAGGTGCGGCCAGAATAATACGGAGCACAGGAAGGGTCGCGGAGCAGTGGAAACGTGCTTATGCGCGCTGCCTAGCAGTGGCGACATGAACTATCTTAATTTGGACGCGGCGAGATGGCGCCGGTAGCACGGACCCACTTTTTGCCGCAGGCCTGTCAACATCACAGCATATAGCTTGCAATCCCTTGCTCTGTGATCGACTGATACTCTGCTGACAGCGCCATGCGCTTCGTTGCCCCGTTTCTCGCATCGAGGAGCGGAGCGCGCTGTAAACGGGCGCAAGACGGCCGTTTTGGCATTACGTGTTATCTCGGCCCATCAGTGATAACGGCAGGGTTTCAGCAAAGAGGGGGGCTCGGCGGCAGGCACTCTCGCTGCGCGCCGATAGCCAAGGGTGTCTTTGCTGTGCTGATAGGTGGCGCTTAGATGCATTTTCCGCTAGCTTGGCCGCCTTTCGCGTGCTCCGAATTATTCTGGCCGCACCTGTACGTTGCATGTCATCATCGTCATCATCATCAGCCTGACTACGCCCACTGCAGAGCAAAGGCCTCTCCCACATCTCTCGAGTTAACCATATCCCTTGCCAGCTGAGGCCCCCCTATCCACACAAACTTCTTAATCTCATCCGCCCACCTAACTTTCTGCCGCCCCCTGCTACGCCTGCCTTCTCTTGGAATCCACTCCGTTACCCTTAAAGACCAGCGGTTATCTCGCCTTCGCATTACATGCCCTGCCAAAGCCCATTTTTCCCTCTTGATTTCGACTAGGATGTCATTAACCCGCGTTTATTCTCTCACCCACTCCGCCCGCTTCCGATCTCTTAACGTTACACCTATCATTTTTATTTCCATAGCTCGCTGCGATGTCCTTAACTTTAAGCTGAACCCTTTTCGTTAGCCTCCACGTTTCTGCCCCATAGGTGAGTATGCCGTTAGGATACAGTTATGAGGAAGGGTCACTTGTAAGGTACACTATTTGTGCGGGTAGGTAGGTAAGAGGATAGGTTATCCATCGTATTTATGTGAGCTCGGAATGAATACGAAGAATAGGAAGCAATAGACGAAGAACAAAATACCCACGGGCTTCTATATGAGCAATCGATGGGAATGTGTTTGTGCTGCAGTTTCACTTGCGCGAAAGGGTTGAGAATTGGGCGAGTTGGTACGAATTCATACTGCTGTGGCCCCAAAAGGACAGGGACGGAGACAGAGTGACGACAACACTAGTGCTCACAAGGAGCACTAGTCACTCTGTCTCCATCCCTGTCCTTGTGGTGCCACAGCAGTATGAATCACTTGTACGGTTTCGCAAGCGCATCTGCAGCGCTTTTCACTCATATTTTTGTCCAGTGCATGCACGAAGAGAGGAATTCTCGCGCGCTGTATTGACCCGCGTTCATTGCAGATCGCGTGGAAATGACCTCGTGCAGCTCGGCGCCGCGATAAATCTGCCTATGCGCCCGCAGTAAACGGCTCGTGACGGTCGGAAGAACTTCCGCGTTCTACTGCTTGTCTCCCCGCCTACACGCCAGAGGGCGCAGACATCGGCTACTTTCCTTTCCTGGAGAGTGTGCAAGAGCGAAGACTATACGACCACCCGGAAATGCTTAGTCCGTGTCTGTCCTGCGGCGGGCTCTAGTACTATCGGGGACACGAGCCCCCAGGACGCGTGAAACAGCTATATCTAGGCTCGTAGGCATGTAGTCAAACGATCACCTTGTTTGACTACTGCACGAATTACAACACGTGAGGCTCAGTTTTACTTTTCCTAAGGGTGGGTGCCCAAGCCACCGGCTAATTTATTTATTAATGCTAAAACATTTCTATAGGCTATGTAGGGGGGTCGTGTCACTAAAACGTGTCCACATCAGTTGTGACTTTCTCAGAAGGGGTAGCATCAAACGAATGGTTGTGATCGATTGAGGACGGTGTGAGGATGCTCCGTAAAATGAAATGATGTCGATAGAATAAGCCCTGTGCTCCCGCCTGTGACAGCACCCCTGACGTACGCCCAAGCAGTGGCCAGGCCACGACATACGCCGGCCCCCGATTCCTACCAGGCCGCCCCTTCTTTCCGTCCGCCGCCGCCGTCTGAGCCCCCGTCTCAAGCTCCGTTCTCAAGAGTTCGCCCACATCCTACGAATCCATGGCGTACTGCGGACAACCGACCCATCTGTTACGCCTGTGGTCGGGCCGGCCATGTCGCGCGGCTTTGCCGCCAGCGCCTTCCGCCTTCTCGACCTGACCTGCGCTCCTACCCGTACGATGCCGAACTATCCCCGCCGAGAAGTCCACCTGGTCCCCCCTTTGTTTCCCCTGATCGCCAAATTTACACCACTCGCCGATCACCTTCCCCTCGACGCCGTTCCCCTTCTCCGATGCTGCGACGTTCTAGCTCCGCACTTGAGGGAAACTAACAGCCGCAGTTCCGGGGGCAAGAACTGCGCTTGTTTCGAACTCCTCAAGTCCTCCGTGTCGTCCCGCTAATGTAATCGTAGTGTTCGTGGAAGGTGCCAAGGTTCTCGCCCTCGTCGACACGGGCGCTGCAGTATGTGTTATAAGTGAAGCTCTCTGCCGCCGACTCCGCAAAGTGACTACCCCGCACCTCCACCAATTGTAGGGGTGCGTTTATTAGGCGTCCTCAAGAGACCGAACCGCTGTGCAGGGTCTGGCAGCGTAGACGGGCGTAGCCAGCACCAAGAGAGCGGGGCAACTTCGTCGTCGTCAGGCGCAGCGTAGTGTCGGCGCATAACTTCGTCGTCGTCAGGCGCAGCGCAGTGTCGGCGCATGGCGGTAGCGGAACCTGTCACAGTTGGCACACTACATTAGTTAATTATTTACAGCCAAAAATGTCGAAATAGCACGGACGTCGATATTGTGAGTAGACGGGGAAGCAGCCGTGGACAGCAAAATAGTGCGAAAATAGGCAAAGGAGTGAAAATAAAGTTCGTAATCAATTGAAATGTATTTGATGAGTGATAATTAATCGAACAGAAAGTTTCATTGACATAGATTAGTTAGCTAATTAATTACCAGCAGAAACTATTGGACGGTTGAACAGGCTGGACGGGGATACAGTAAGCGGACGGGAAAGCAACCACGGCGCCAAATTTGAAAAAAAAAAAAAATCAAAGTGGTTGATTGAGATAAAAGAGGGCTGGTTGGTTGGTTTATGAGGGTTTAACGTACCAAAGCGTCTCAGGCTATGAGGGACGCCGTAGTGAGGGGCTCCTGAAATTTCCACCACCTGGGGTTCTTTAACGTGCACTGACATCGCACAGCACACGGGCCCCTAGAATTTCGCCTTCATCGAAACTCGACCGCCGCGGCCGGGATCGAACCCGCGTCTTTCGGGTCAGCACCCGAGCGCCGTAACCACTGAGCCACCGCGGCAGGGCCAAGCATACTTTTCCCACGGCAACATTGTATCACAAACTATCCGTCACAGTCACACTTTCACACATTAATATTCAGAGAACGACGTAATTGTGCGGACAAAATTTGCGGACACGTTTTGGGGACACTTTTCGCTGACGCAACAGAGCAGTCTATTGCTCTTGCAATAATAGCACAGCTATCGCTTTCGGCTGCCGCTCATGCGTCCTGGAGATTCTTTGTCTCCGGTAGTACACAAGGGGCCGCATTATTTTCAAACATGCCATAATTGTTTGGACTTCAGTGAGGCACACTCAACCGTTTATTTGCGCGCGACACGTTGCTTAAATCTGATGCTATTGTTTTCCGGAAGTTGCGAGATTTTTCTGACTCTCCTGGGGCGAAGAGTGTAAGCTCAACTCCTACCCTATCCGAAATTTCAAAATTTCAATTTTTTTTTCTTAATCGAAAAATGTTGAACAAAATGCATTGCACATAAACGACCACCCTTTCAAATATTGCTCAATACATACGTATCAACCCCATGGGTGCGCACTGTATTTTATTTTAAGGAAGGTTTTATTTTCCGAATTCAAGAAAAATGCCACATGGCACCAGCACAACGTTTTAAGAACCCAGACACACATGCGAGTAGTTACTAGGTTTCTCTCAATAAGAACCAGGACTTTTTACAACAGTGTAGCACTAACGCAAATACAGTGTTGTTAACTAACGTACTGCTAAATGACGGTACTGCCCTTCGCTGGCTTTCTAACGTAGCGGCTATCACTAGTTCCAATTTGACTATTTCGAGTTACTAATTCGGTAGCGGTTTATGCGGCAAGTGTTTGACTAGCAGACAGTTAATGAATCCTCCCATTGCTTTTTTTTTTAATGCCAGGAATGCTTCTAACGCACATTGTCCCTTCGCACGTAAAAATTCTCAAACTACCTATTAGCGCACTAACAGCTCTGTCCGCCTACGCTGGCGCAGAGGCATCTCGCGTCGTCTGGCGCAACCTTGCATCATCCACACGTTTCGCGTCGCGCGCCTCTTGCGCTCTTCTGAGCGCACTTTCCCACCCTCGCGTGACCGGAAAAGAGGACTGAGCAAAAGCCTGAGAAAGAAAAGACGACTCTCTCTCTTTCCCCCCCCTGCGACCTTTGACCCCTCTCACACCCGCTGGACCCCGCCCCTTGTTCGTGCCCCCCGACCCCCCTTCCGCCATTGAATGGCCGCTGTCCGTACCTACTTCGTGCCTTACCACCGCTGGAGGGGTGCGTGTGTGTGTGTTGGGGGGGGGGGGGGGGGGGGGGGGGGGGGCTGAGAACGGCAAAGTTCCTAACGGCACCAACGGACCAAGGTCATTCACGGCCGACGCCTCTCGCCTGTACTCTCCGTGTTCCCGCAAAACCAAATAAAAAATGTCATCGTCATTGACGACGATGTACAGTCGTCAGTAGAGAGGGAACGAGCTTTTTGTCCAAAGCTGGGAATTTTCTGGATACTAAGGCGAAAGCCTTTAATGCCTCATCGTTGTCGAGAGAAGGTTGTCAGCAGAGGTGTCACGCTTTTTCTAGTCAGACCAGGAAAAACGTCTGTGCATTATGGGATACGAACCACCACCCTTCCGTTGCGCAGCCGAGCGTGCTAATGGCTACGCTACTTCCTGCCAACGCATATGTAGTTCTCCTCTAGGACGCTCGAGAGTGTTTGCAGAAAGGCGTCCAATCAGACGGATGCCTCCCAAACGCCATCCAGTGCCTCCAACATTTAAGATTCGCAAACAATTGTGTACTTAATTAACATCTTAACCACACACCAGTGAAACAAGAAGCAACACCGCGTTAAAGGATTTCGCCTCACCGCACGTTAGGCCAACAAAGTGCACCCCTGAATTTTTTTGTATGTAAATTTGAGAACATCTCATGAATAACTTCATGCCAAGAGGAAATAGCTTGAAAATAAATAAAAACTGTGCTTCTCAGGCTAAAAAATGGAGTATCTTAAACATATTGTCACACTTAATTGTCACACCTAAAAGTGTCACGGATGTGCAATGTTGGATCACTTTGTTTTCGCGCACAGTTCATACGTCAGTATATGCATGTAGGGCTGGGGCTACATTTGATGACCATTATTTTTATGCAATCGATTACTGTGCCTGCTTGCCAATGGTCAACTCCACCTGATAAGATGGCAACTGGCTGGTTTTTGTACCGTATTTAAACGTAATTAACAGCACAATATAGAGGCCCGTGTACTGTGCGATGTCAGTGCACGTTAAAGAACCCCAGGTGGTCGAAATTTCCGGAGCCCTCCACTACGGCGTCCCTCATAGCCTGAGTCGCTTTGGGACGTTAAACCCCAATAAATCAAATCAAATCAAATATAAGGGGAAAAGGTGAAGTGAAGACGTACACAGCGCCTGCGTATGTTTTCACTTGTGTTAGTCCTGTACTTGGTGCTCTTAAATTTCTTCACATGGTACAATAACGCTGTTTGTGGCTCTGAGTTGTATTTATTGACGGAGAGGAAACGCTGAATTGAGGCAGGAATTAATCAGCAATGATGATCCTCGGAAACAGTACCAAACGGGTCCGTTGTAAAATGGTCTATAGACAGTCTATAGACTCCTTATAGACTCTATTGCCTTTTTATAGATATTTCTTTTTGTATATTCATAGTCAATAGACTGTCTATAGACAAAAACCTACTAAAAGTGTATGGCCATAAATTTATCGCTTGTCTATAGACTGTCTATTGCATTTGTAATGCCTGTAGACTGGTGTATCGGATTTGTCTACAGAGAGTCTATAGACTTTATAGACAGAAGTCTATGGACAGTCTATAGACTGCCTAAAAATTTGTAAGGGGTAGCGACGTCCAAGGAAGCTTATCCAAGGTGTGCATCTCAGCAGATAAGATAATGCCCCAGAAGCGTTAATAAAAGCACCACGCAGCGAAGGATGTTAAAACCACTCTCTGTAATTGCCAGACTTCGAGATCTCGAGCTCTGCTGACTGGTACCGGAAGACGAGGCGCGAACAGCGCGGTTAAAGATCAAGACCAACGTCTGGTTAGTACTGCAGGAGCAAAACTTTTCCTGCTGTCTCACGGAAGGTAAAATAAGGTGCAGTATTCGCGAATTTCATATTTTATAAATGTGACGTGAATCAACTAAAACTACGCGCCCGTTCTTTCAGATAAAAGATTAGGTCTAGCAGGCTTGGGCATTTAAATCTTCGGTTCGGTTCGGTTTATGGGGTTTAACGTCCCAAAGCGACTCAGGCTATGAGACACGCCGTAGTGGAGGGCTCCGGAAATTTCGACCACCTGGGGTTCTTTAGCGTGCACTGACATCGCACAGTACACGGGCCTCTAGAATTTCTCCTCCAAAGAAATTCCAGGAACTCGGGTATTGGTAATACGTTGCAGCTAATCAGGCAATCTCTCGATAACCAGCTAACCAATGCATAATTGGCTGATTATCAGCGAGCATCACATATGATAATCGGCGATACGAAGATAATTCGATAATCATCAAATCAAGCGATGTACATGAAATGGTGTTGCCAATCACTGTATGGACATGGACAATGGCACGCAATCTAAGGAACAGGGAACCGTTGACCCCCCAGACCAATAGAGTGGAGTCTCAGAGAAGATGCAGTAGGCGGAAGGGGATCAGGAGGAGGATGAATGATATCAGGAAGTACTTGGGGATAAGGTGGCTTACGCTGGCGCTGATGATGATGTGCCTGAACAACTACGCGCGCCACCCTTGAGAGGCGATACTCAACACGACGATCAACATAAGGAGTAAGCTCAGCGACACAGCCACTCTCAATCTATCTCCCGATAACTATTCGCGTTACGTGACTCCAGAGAGAAGGACAGGCAGCACGGGGCCTTTCCCCCTGGCATGCCATCGACGTGGTTGCGTGTAGTCTAATTGCTGCTTGACGCGCGCTGGTCTGTCGCCGGCGCGACGATTAGGCGCGCTGAAGCAGGGCTGCCGCTCGCAAGCCAGACCAGACGGAGGAGGAACGAGCGGTGAAAAAGAAAACAGCAATAATATTCCGCGCATAGAACGCGTAATTGCGGCCGTCGCGTGACCTGGAATTAGCCGGGCTGCTAGCGTCGTCGTCACAGGCGGCCTGCCACGAATACCGTAGAGACACGGATACAAGCAGCCGTTTACAAGGCTCACACTATATGTGGATCGAGGGACATTTGGAGAAAAGGGAGGTGTTGGTACTTAAGAATTGGGGGTGGGTTGTTAGCGGTAGTAGTAGTAGTAGTAGTAGTAGTAGTAGTAGTAGTAGTAGTAGTAGTAGTAGTAGTAGTAGTAGCAATATTTCTAGTTTAGAAGTGAAGCTGTCACTGGGGTTATAGCGCTCCAGACCCCAGATGGTTTGAAAATGAAAATTGGTTTCTGGGAAAGAAAGTTGCAGAACTGTCTCATATACCTCGGTGGACACCTGAACCGCGCCGTAATAATAATAATAATAATAATAATTGGTTTTTGAGAAAAGGAAATGGCGCAGTATCTGTCTCACATATCTCGGTGCACACCTGAACCACGCCGTAAGGGAAGTGAGTAAGGTAGGAGCGAAAGAAGAAAGAGAGAAAGATGTGCCGTAGTGAAGGGCTCCGGAAATTTCGACCACCTGGGGTTCTTTAACGTTCACTGACATCGCACAGCCCACGGGCACCTTTTGCGCTCCGCCTCCATGGAAACCACTAATCGTATTTCTAAGCCTGAGAGTCACCTGAACTTTCAATTCACGCCATTTCCTTTAAACGAAACGCGACTCCAGATGAATTCAAGTAATTATTTAGGATGCGAAGAACTAAGTGCGAAAAGTATGGTATAAGACAGAGAGAAAAAACTTTTATTTAAAAACAGGAAGGTTGCTCGAGCAACTTGGGTGGCACCCCTAGTCCAAGGCGCCACTGGCTTTAGCTGACTGACGGACTTGCTGAACCAACTTAAGTTGCTGATCCAGGGTCTCGCTGGTCAGGGCCACCTCCCACTGCTCATATGTCGGGTTGGATACAGTTAAGTGTTTTGGTTTCGTTGTGCATTCCCACGATATGTGGTAGAGCGTAGGGCAAGCTCCACACCAAGGGCATGTATTCTGATATTGAGTGGGGCTAATCTTGTGTAGGATGAACAAGTTAGGGAAAGTGTTGGTCTGAATTTTCCTCCAGTCTATGGCTGCGGAGGAGTCTAGTTTTATGTGAGGGGGTGGGTATTTTCTGCGCTCCAGCCGAATATGTTCTAATCTGTCACCATAGGTGCTAGGCACGGCCGCTCGTTCTCTGGTATTTCTAAGCCTCAATATTACCTGAACTTTCAATTTATGTCATTTATTTATACCATAGGCGTGGGGTAGGGATGAGGATCCCTACCCCACGCCTATGGTATAAATAAATGACATAAATTGAAAGTTCAGGTAATATTGAGGCTTAGAAATACCAGAGAACGAGCGGCCGTGGAAATACGCTTATTCATTCCGCACAAAAATTTCTTTAAACTCTCCACAGACACTTTGTAAAGAGTCAAGTGCAGGGATGTGGGGGGGGGGGGGGATGAAAAGTACGTCAGAAACCAGACAAGATAACAGGACGAAAGAGCCAGCTTAACCTCATATTCTGAGAAAATCGCCTCAACCTTAAAAAAAAAAATAAAGACAGGGAAATAAACGTGCTCACTCACCAATGTAGATCGGCTGTGGGTTCATGCTGAGCGATTTTGCTGATTGCGTTCCTGATTATTGGTTTGCGAGATAATGCTTACAAACCAATACACTCGAGTCGTATTCACCGACAACTTTCACACGGTTTGCAAAGCAAGCATCGAGAACAGACCGCAGAGAAGTCATCACTTCTCCTACTTCACAAGTCCCTGCCTTCCCCAGATCCGTATTGTTCCCATTGTTCGCGACTTAACTCATTCGTTCATTCTTATCAGTAACTGGTTCGGGGGATGGTTAAATTCCGGCAAACACGGTACACAGTTCGTCAGCGTTGTTGTTGCGCGCCGTGTCGAAATTCGAACACATGGCGGGAGGGGGCGCGTGCGTGTGTGTGGTGCGTTCTGCTCTGCACGTCGTCTCCCCGCGTGACTCCAACCACGTGCGCTTCTACGGTGGCAATTACTCGACTCTTGCCACCACCGCCGCACGTGCACACACACACACCCCCGAGAGAGGCGTGGTTCTTTTTTTTTTCGATTGGATAAACGGACGAGAAACACGCGGAGAAAGTTTCCCACTCTACGTTGCGATGACGATAGAGTCGAGCATTGCTGTCTCTATCTTGTTGGCATACGCGGAACGCGTAAATCAAGCAATCATCCCGACATCTCCTCCGCGAGTCATGCGGTGAGCTTTCTGGGAGGTCGATTATGAAGTCTGGGAAACATTGGCTCGTGATTTCGCGCATCCCTTGAATACCTCCGTGTGGAACTTTGGATGGTACGAAAAAAAATTTCCACGCAGACTCCGCTTCATTTGTATGTACGGGGTGTGGCATAATTAATTGATACATTAAAAAAAAACATCCGTTCGGCCAAAGCGCTGGGTGTTTGACACTGAAACAATGAAGGTACATCTCTTTTAGTGGTGAATTTAGTCTGGTAAGTTTGATAACTTAATTCGAGCCTGTTGTCAGCTTAAAATCAAATTTGGGAACGGCACACTTTGCCCAGGCAAGCAGTCAGACGGGTATAGTCCATGGTGTTTAATGCTACATAACGAATTGCGTTCAGTTTTAGACAAAAGTGTCTCTTGGCATACCTTTGAAACATATAAATACATCAACATAATCACAATCGCCTGTAAAATCACTGGCTCAAAATCGATTAAGTAAGCAGGAATACAGTGGGCGTCACAGTAGTACTCCTAAAAAAATCACTTTAAAACCGCATACCACAGTACACCCTAAAAATCTGCCTAGAAAAAAAAAAAATCCCGACTTCGGCAGTCTCCTGTTTCTCCAACCTTGTGTCCGAGGTTTCTAGATGGGTAAAAATCCACGCCTCCTTGAAAATGTGCTTCAATGTCACAACTTTCGAACCCGCTAAGAATCTTCACGGTCGTATCGTAGCAGCAATAATACGCGTACACGCACTAATACGCCCAATATGGAAGAGCCACTTCGACAGCTACCCTGGGTAACGAACAGTTCGCGCACGAGGAACATGACGAAATCGTGGGCTCAATTTGTCTCGGTGTCACGTCTGTTCTTCTACTTCATTTAACTTTATTGACAGTCTAGAAAAAAATTACAAAAGCCTACCTTCAATAGAATGCACCACAATGCCACTGTCCTTCTCTTGTATATAGTGTGTGGCTAGAGCCACAGTTTTTATCTATTGACTTAAGAAGCGTAATTTTGAACAAATATTCTCCGTCCCCACCTTGGCAGCTAAGCCCATCCTAGGCGCCTTTTCATGTATTCGCAGAGCTTCGGAAGTATTACTCATCAAATAATGCTTGCGAAGTGTTTCACATAGGATTTTAAATCATTTTTTAAAAATAGGCTTTTTTCAGGTTGAAGAGCACTTTTTTCGGGAAAACATTGTTAGCGGTGTAATTACATCATAATACAGCCAAGATGTGCTAACCAGCAGCCTCGTTAACTAATATTGAACAGTTAACTCTAACTATTAACGTTAGGCTCCTTAAAGGTGCACTGAAGAGGAATCTGAACTCGTCTTTTTGCCGCGGGAACTCGATCTACACGTTCCTAGCATTCTTAGAAACTACGACTTCTTGCGCGGTGTGGCCGATTTCCCTAATTAAATCGAATTAACGTCCGGCTCCCGCCTTTATTTTTTGAATTCTGCCTCGTACGGTGGGCGGAGTCGACCGACGCGGGGAGCGCCTTTCACCCAGTCCCGTGGCGGCTTGCCGCTCTGCCAGCGGCGGAGTAATACGTAGTAGTCCGTAGAAGTAAATAGTCCGCGCGTATTTTTATTTCTGCGGGCTTATTTTGCGGTTATATTATCTCCAAATGAAACTATATTCACGGAAACCTAAAAAACAAAATGAAGCGAAAGCAAAGCCTCCACGGAGCTGGCTGAAAGGCACTCCCCGCGTCGGTCGACTCCGCCCACCGTACGAGGCAGAATTTAAAAAAAAAGGCGGGAGCTGGACGTTAATTCGATTTAATTATGGAAATCGGCCACACAGGGCAATAAATCGATGTTTCTAAGAATGCTCGGAACGTGTAGATTGAGTTCCCGCGGCAAAAAGACGAGTTCAGATTCCTCTTCAGTGCACCTTTAATTATTGAGACGCGTGTAGCCCACCGTAATTAATATCCATATCAAGGATTAGAATTTTGAAAACGCGGTTACCCTCGGCGCTGTGGCACAACAAATTTTGACTATATTACGCCACAATACACGCGCTTTCGAGGAGCTTGCAGGCAAAGCCACCTCTCCAGTGCACTCAACTCGTCGAAATAGCTCAAATTTGTTGGGCCACAACGAGGGTAACATCGTTTTCGAAATTCTAAAAACTCAAATGGATATTACTTAGTGTGGGCTACACGCCTCTCAATAACTAAAAAGAGTGACAGTAATAGTTAAAAAATTAAGTATTCAATATTATTTAACCAGCCTGCTAGTTAGCACGTCTTAACTGTATTCTGATGTATACACCGCTTACAATGCTATGTCGAAAAGAGGGCTCCTCAAACTCAAAAAGCCTATTTTTAAAAACCATGTAAATTGTTAGGTGAAACACCCTGTATGTGAGTGTACAGCACCTCCGAATCAGCACATCCGTGTTATGCGCCTACGAACTTCTTACGACGAGTATGATTCAGCCGTGTAACACACAAATAAACAATCTATTAAATAAATAAACGAGAGCTGAGCACTCGAAGAGCGAATTCGAACGCAGAGGAAGCAGCGTGACGCTACGCCACTGTGATGAGAAATCCAAGTTTTGCCTGACACGACGACACCCGGCTTTCCACTCCGGATACTGCGGGGTTCCGCTGACGTTCGGTGTTACCCATAGAGTTTCTTACTATTATCTAGAGGGAAAGCTGGCAGCCTGTCTATGGGAGTTTGCATGGAGGCCCCTCGAGACCGCTTCAGCCACCATGGGCGCTCAAAGCATCATGGGGCGGTGAGCTACTTGTTGCGGAACTTCAACTTTTGGCCAAAAAATAATGCAAGAATAAGCGCTATTCGATAATCAAGAATGTCCTAACATTCAATATTCTGTCTGTAAATTGCAACAAACGAGCAGAAAAGCATTTAAGTGCAAAGTTCGCCCAAAATAAGGGATGGATAGCTCTCCTATTGGCCCAGTAATGAACACTACAAAAACTAATATTTCGTAATTAACAGGCGCACTTTTAAAAGTAAATATGTTTAAAAAAAAAATGTTGTTGCTTAAACACTATAAGAGGTTTTTAATGGCATTCCATAAAAGTAAAACCTTTTATTGGCGTCGTGTGTCGTCGCGTTTTCACTGCTATGGGTTTTGCACACTGCGTCCGCGCGAAAGTCGTCTGCGCACACACGAACAGCGTTTTCGGAATGAAAAGTCTTAGTAGTGCCACTCCGTGCTCCCCAAAAACTACGATTGTCCCGCAACAAGTAGCTCACCGCCCCATGATGCTTTGGGCGTCCATGGTGGCTGAAGTGCAGCGCCGCCAGCTTTCCCTCTAGGTAATAGTAAGAAACTCTATGGTGTTACCAGCGGTTGCGTCAGAAATCAGATCGTCTCCGCACCAGATATGGACCTCGTTTTCTTCCCTTCAGCTGCTTCGTTCCCCCCCCCCCCCCCCCTTCATTTTTCCCATCGCGAAGAAATGCAACACATACCTAACCTGCTCGCAAAGGCAGCGGTAAAAATCAGCTTTGGAAAGACAGTCTGGTTTTATACATTGAAACGGCTCCCAGACAGTGTTCGAGTATTTGAGGAGGAGGAGGTGTAAGGCAGACGTATATATATATATATATATATATATATGACAGAAGCCAACAGCCGCAGAAACCAAGGGACACAGGGGATTTTTTTTTAAATTTATTTATTTATTTTGTGGTGTTGATAAATTTAGAATATTACTGAATATGTTATCGCTTAAAGAAACTTGATTAGAAAGCAGAAGAAAAAACAACCACATGCCGCTGGTGGGATCCGAACCCACGACCTCCGAATTACGCGTCCGGCACACGTATATATATAATGGCCTTGCGGGTACGACTGAGACCGCAGAGATAAAGTTCTGGTTTCACGTAGACTGCTCGGCGGCATCAGAGGCCTGAACGGCGTGTGGCCTTGATGTGTAGGTAAGAATGTATTTGAATCGGAGATGACAAAAGCGATACGCGGAGTAAGAAAAAGTAAGTCAACTATCAGAGGCAGAGAGATTGCACACTCTCTTTCTTACGTAACGTGTGCAGATCTCAATAACAGATTAAAAAAAAAACGAATATTTTCAATCTGGATGAAGTACTGAAATCTGGACATATGTATGCTGCCTTGTTCGAAGAGTGTTGAACGAAGACGTTTAACCGTTTATTTTTTAAGGCGAAAGCCTTTAATGGCTCATACTGTCGTCCGTTAACAAAGCATGTCACACGCGTTTAACTCGGGAACTAAAATAGGTAGAAGAAAACCAACGGTTGCTTCACATACAGGAGGAGGGAAAAAAAATGAACCCAGCAGCCAAGTTTGATGACTGTAGATTACTTAGTAAACTAATTATAGGCAAATATGTCGAAAGTGCGCCGAAATAGCTCGAACGTATGTAACCATGGAAACAGTGTGACGTCACATCCACCAGAAGTCGCCACACCGTAGTGAAAATTGTCACAGAATGGTCGAAAAAACGTCGTATTTGTGTCAGATTAGGTGGGAAAATGTGTAATTAAGCCTAATTAACAGTTCAGATCTCGGAAAGATGTATAATTTGGGTATCGCTATAGCCACGGGAACGGTGTGACGTCACATCTACCGGAAGTCGTCACGACATAGTGTCCTCGGCTTTCGCCTGTCAACACTTTGTTGCCAAAGTGTCCTCGCAATTCTTTTTGTAGATAGTATTAGTGCTGGTATAGCTTAGTTTTTTTGGTTGAAAGGTTATGTCAATCGGGAAAATTTGGAAAAAAAAATACTTTATCTATAAAATCAACGGTACGACGGAGACTCAAATTTAAGGTGCCCATGTTGTCCACTCTGAAGGGCCTAAAAGCCCTGTAGGATATTTATTACTTGTTCGTCTTTTGGACAACTTTAAACTTTGCTTTACTCTGAGCATTTTACGAAATCTCTGTTTGGTAGCAGAGGACCAAAATCTAAATTCTGCTGACGTCACCTCCCGGAGTTTTCAACTTTATTTTCCTGCACTTGTTCAATCAATCTGACTCAGTGCGGTAAACGGCTTCCCAATGTGACAGCTTCGACCGCGTTGTCCGCATATTTTAGTCGAGAAAGACGTAGTATGAAGAAAGGGGGAAGTGGTCGAGCTCATGTCTCCTCTCATTACACCAAGGATACAAGTGGACTAATCGTTGATTCCAATTCGCTTAATTCGAATTTCCGGTTGATTCGAACAGATGCTTCGGTCCTGTCGGCACCCAGAGTTGTAAAGAGGCCCCTGGAAAATATGCTTGGGTTCGAAATATATTTAGTACATATATAGTATTTTTCTTCCAAGAGTGACACCATTCGTCCCGCTTTATGCAATATAGGTGCGGATGCAAGGATTACAGGGATGCTAGGGACCACTTCTTCCCATTGTTGCTCTCGGTGAAAATCGATTCTCTATTTCTTTCTAGCTGCGTTGGAGTTTCCCGGGCAGCAAAAGATTCATTCATCGTCAAGAAAATTTGATTTGAAAATCTTTCCGCCAGTCGATTCAAATTCGTGACGTCATTGCCGAAAAGGACTCCGTGATTTCCAGCAAAGTGATTGCAATACAGCGTAGCCTCCGAGATCCACGCAAGAAAAATCAGTGCCGACACTCGCACTTGCGAAATCGGCCGGTGATGGCGACGCCAGTTTTTTTTTTATTATTATTATTGCCTAGCTTTTAAAGTTCCGTTTCCGGAGACAGTGGTCCTCTTGCGATTAGAAACGGGGCATCCCATCCATGCGCGTCAATATCTATCCGTCCCCAGTGTCTTTCTTTGACGAAATTAGAGGGCGCCGACCAAAAGGAAAGATGAGATGATGTTTCGGCTCCCCCACGGGAGCCTTGCTCACAGCCGTGGGGGAGCCGAAACGTCGTCCCATCTTTTCTTTTGGTCGGCGCCCTCTAATTTCGTCATGTACCATCCCGACCAGACGGGTTTCCGTCGTCAAACACTAGACTTCAAGTGCCTTTCTTTCTTTCTTTCCTTCTTTCTTTCTTCCTTCCTTTCCTTCTTTCTTTCTTCCTTTCCTTCCTTCTTTCTTTCTTTCTTCATTCATTCATTCATTCATTCGGTTCTTTCTTTCTATCTTTCTTCCTTTCCTTCTTTCTTTCTTTCTTCCTTTGTTTCTTTCTTTCTTTCCTTCCTTCTTTCTTTCTTCATTCATTCGGTTCTTCCTTTCTTTCTTTCTATCTTTCTTTCTTTCCTTCCTTCTTTCTTCCTTTCTTTCTTTATTCAGTACTGCAAACCTTGTACAGGTCCAAACAGGGTGGGCAAAATGGCAAGCAAAACAATAATAACAAAGTCCCTTTAAGGCCTGCCTTGTAAGGGCGCCGCGCCAAATCCGGGCCTCGTTGATCGAACAAGCGGGGCAAATGGGACGAGACGTAGCGAAGAAAAGAAGAAAAATGAATAGACAAATAAGTGAACGAAAGGGGTTGGGCGCTAATGAAGTCACGGAGTGATACAGTAAGCGGATGGCTGACTGACGGCCGTGGCGGAAGTAATTGGTGTTTCTCCATGCCTATACGTGTCCTAGATGCATCTTCTTCCCCTCTCCCCCCCCCTCCCCAAGACTTCCCTCTCTCTGCCCTACACGCACGCAGATGTCGTGAGCAGACGATAAAAAAGAAAACAGAAAATACGCTCAGTGAGGGCCATAGCATGAAGTTCTGGAGAAAATAATTTTTGAACGGGAAAGATTTTACGCGCGCATTTTTTTTTTCATATATTCCGAGATTTCGCTATAACAATCAATATATGCGCAGATCTCCCGTCGCCAGGATTTCATTTTTTTTATATTGACGTTTTTGATATCGTCATAAGCGTTCCCCATTGGTTTTCTATGGCAGCCCTAACTGCTCGATGCGAGCGATGGAAAAAGTTTAAAATAAAAATATTGCTACGCATCTGAAAAATAGATCAGACAAAATTTCGTAAAAGTACCTTAAAATATTCCAATACTGGAAAAATTTCTGTACAAAAATGTCGGACGCGAAAATCGAATTCCAGCGAATTCCAGCATTCCACTGTCCTGGCGAAAAGCTTCACCTGAGGCTGTAAGTTCTAGCGCAAAAATGGGGTACGTGAGCGTTCGTGGATGTTACAACTCCTGTTGTAAGGACTCATTGTAAAGGACAATGCAAAGGTCCCACGCACAAAGCCCGGTACAGGAAAGGGAAGTAGAAACCACTCTACTTGGAACAGCACCGCAAGAGGAATGAACCGCGCGGTGGGCGATGAAGCTATGAAGCTGTTGCCTCCAAGTTAGAGAAAGAAAGAGGAGGAAGAGAGAAAGATGAGAGAGAGAGAGAGAGAAAGAGGAGAAGGATAGTAGAGTGGCGCGAGCGGCGTCGGGCCAGTCGGTTGACCGCTGCTGCCGGCGGCGACGACAGAAATAGTGGGGTTTTCCTCCCCGGTCGCTCTCAACCGCACACACGCCCACTCAGCTTCCTCCTCTCCCTCAATGAACCGCGTCTCCGTCCTCTAGGTGGCGTTGGTCTCCGTCGTGGTGGCGAATGCTATACGTGCCTCGCGTCGTCGCTTGAGAGATCGCTCATCGACTATATCGAGCGCCGATCGGTGCTGCCGCCTAGACTCTACTGTCGCCGACGCCAACGCATCCCCCCCCCCCCCACCCTTCGCCTTCTATCTCTTGGGAAAAGGCGGTCGCTGGCTAGTGGCGCGCTTCTTTATAGCTCCCAGAAGAAACACTTGCTGTTCCAGTAGCGAATAGCCGCGCCACGACCGAGTGATGCGGGGGAAGAAACAAAACAAAACAAAAATAAGAGTGAAAACCTCGATTAGCGAGTGTAAGAGCCGAGCAGCAGCAGTCGTAGATGAGAGCACATATAAAGAGTGGGCGGTGAGGGGGCGGGGTAATAAGTGGGGGAGGCTGTAGGTCTCTTCGCGTTGTGGTCTTCGTGGTGTCTGTAGCGAAAAACGCTGTCTTCCAACGAAGCAGCGTGCACGTTTGCGCGACCTCGAGGTTGTCGAGTGGTCAGCCGTGCGCGCTCGGAGCGCGACGTGCGGCGACGGATTTGTTTGTAGCTGTATGTGCGCCGGATAGTATACTGCCCCGACCCCAGAGATTGGCCTGGGGGGGGGGGGGGGTAGGAAAATTGTTCTTCGAAAACACAGAGATCGATGAATAAACAAGCAATTAGCAACGTCTCATCCCACTTTATTTACCGGTTAGTGTGTTTCTATTCGGCTATATTGATGAATCTTTCGTGGGCGCCACAACGAGATACTGGCGTAGTAAGAAACTCTGCGAGGCTGTAACTGTTTTTTTTTTCTTCGACGCGATAGCGTAAGAGGCCCCGTTACCCAGAAAATCCGGCGTCGGCGTTGTCGGCGTTGCAAGCTAAGAATTGGGTGGCGTAGGTTGGCCCAGGTGGCCACCCGACGGGGAAGCCACCCAGGTGGGCCACATAGGTCACGTGACCTTGTGGCGACAACACCACCCTGACCACCGGATTGTGAGCAAACTGGCCACCGTGGTAGGTGGCTGTTAAATCAATGATTGATCGCGAGAGGTCGCTCGGGAACGGAAGAGCAACCTGTGTCGCACAAGACCCACTGTTGGCAGCGCCCTCTATCTCAGGGCAGTAGCGCATCCCTTAACCGCTGCATCATCGCACATTGAGTGGTGTGAGGACTCTCAGGGACCTATGAATGCGAAGTATAGACTGACCAATTCCGCATATGTCAGCATTAACTCATTAGGGCTATGGCGTCATATCCTCAAGGCGGAGCTTAAGTGTCCTCCCCTCCAATTTATTTTTTCAATTTTCCGGTCTTTTTCTAAGTGTGTTTTATACGAGGCAAAGCTTATGCATGAGGGAAGTACAGAAGCACTGCAAGCGTTGTAAGTCGCGCTGAATGCATGAGGCCTCACACGAAGCAAGAGAGTTTTGTGACACCGATAATCCTGAGCACCACAGTCGTTTGATGTCTTTGGGGTTTGCCTGTTGAGCCCAAATGCGCGGGTTCGAATCCCGGCCGCGGCTGCACCGTTCCGCCCAAAATGACAGCGTGCAATGCGATGTTAGCGCACGTTTAAGCATTCCAGGTGGCCGAAGTTAATCCGGAGTCCTCCACTGCGGTGTCCCTCGTAGCCCAAACTACACATACTACACCGCACCACGCTACAGTCGGATACAACTCAAGAGCGCAGCGGCTTTTCCCCGTCAGAAAACACCCTTCCAGCCAATGGCATCGGCCTATTCTCATGAGCCTGCTATCGTAACAATGCAGGAAGTGGCAGATGAAAGGGGATAGTCCCCTCTCTCCGCGGCCGGGGATAGTAGGCTCACGAGAATCGCCCGACGCCATTGACTGGAAGGGGAGTCCTTGGACGGGGAAGAGCCGCTTTGTTCTTGACTTGCATCCGACTATAACAGACTCCTTTATCAAAACGGAGAGACATACTATAGCCGGATCCAAATTAAGAACGCCCTCCCTTCCAGCCACTGGCGTCGGTCGATTGTCATGACCCTGGTAGTGTGACAACGCCGGGAGTTGTAGATGAAAGGGAAAAATCCCTTCCCTCGATGGTAGGGGGCGCACTCCCCTCTCCAATGTGGCGTCGCTGCCTGCACTGTCACCCTAGTAGGGTCACGAGAATCGGCCGACGCCATTGGCTGGAAGGGGAACCTTTGACGGGGGAAAGCCGCTTTGTTCTTGAGTTGTACCCGACTATAACTCATTTAGCAAAGCGGAGATGTACTATAGCCGGATCCAAATTAAGAACGCCCTCCCTTCCAGCCACTGGCGTCGGTCGATTGTCATGACCCTGGTAGTGTGACAACGCCGGGAGTTGTAGATGAAAGGGGAAAATCCCTTCCCTCGATGGTAGGGGGCGCACTCCCCTCTCCAATGTGGCGTCGCTGCCTGCACTGTCACCCTAGTAGGGTCACGAGAATCGGCCGACGCCATTGGCTGGAAGGGGAACCTTTGACGGGGGAAAGCCGCTTTGTTCTTGAGTTGTACCCGACTATAACTCATTTAGCAAAGCGGAGATGTACTATAGCCGGATCCAAATTAAGAACGCCCTCCCTTCCAGCCACTGGCGTCGGTCGATTGTCATGACCCTGGTAGTGTGACAACGCCGGGAGTTGTAGATGAAAGGGGAAAATCCCTTCCCTCGATGGTAGGGGGCGCACTCCCCTCTCCAATGTGGCGTCGCTGCCTGCACTGTCACCCTAGTAGGGTCACGAGAATCGGCCGACGCCATTGGCTGGAAGGGGAACCTTTGACGGGGGAAAGCCGCTTTGTTCTTGAGTTGTACCCGACTATAACTCATTTAGCAAAGCGGAGATGTACTATAGCCGGATCCAAATTAAGAACGCCCTCCCTTCCAGCCACTGGCGTCGGTCGATTGTCATGACCCTGGTAGTGTGACAACGCCGGGAGTTGTAGATGAAAGGGGAAAATCCCTTCCCTCGATGGTAGGGGGCGCACTCCCCTCTCCAATGTGGCGTCGCTGCCTGCACTGTCACCCTAGTAGGGTCACGAGAATCGGCCGACGCCATTGGCTGGAAGGGGAACCTTTGACGGGGGAAAGCCGCTTTGTTCTTGAGTTGTACCCGACTATAACTCATTTAGCAAAGCGGAGATGTACTATAGCCGGATCCAAATTAAGAACGCCCTCCCTTCCAGCCACTGGCGTCGGTCGATTGTCATGACCCTGGTAGTGTGACAACGCCGGGAGTTGTAGATGAAAGGGGAAAATCCCTTCCCTCGATGGTAGGGGGCGCACTCCCCTCTCCAATGTGGCGTCGCTGCCTGCACTGTCACCCTAGTAGGGTCACGAGAATCGGCCGACGCCATTGGCTGGAAGGGGAACCTTTGACGGGGGAAAGCCGCTTTGTTCTTGAGTTGTACCCGACTATAACTCATTTAGCAAAGCGGAGATGTACTATAGCCGGATCCAAATTAAGAACGCCCTCCCTTCCAGCCACTGGCGTCGGTCGATTGTCATGACCCTGGTAGTGTGACAACGCCGGGAGTTGTAGATGAAAGGGGAAAATCCCTTCCCTCGATGGTAGGGGGCGCACTCCCCTCTCCAATGTGGCGTCGCTGCCTGCACTGTCACCCTAGTAGGGTCACGAGAATCGGCCGACGCCATTGGCTGGAAGGGGGAAAGCCGCCGCGTTGTTGAGTTGTATTCCACTATAGCGTGGACGTGTACTGGTTTACCCCACTCCGGCTCCGCGCACGCGCAGTAGTAGGCGCAGAGCTACTGCGCATGCGCGGGACAGGCGTCCGGTAAACCAGTACACGTGGATGCTGGGACGTTTCCGCCATGCTAAAATAATCCTCGCGACTGCGCATTACTGGAAAAAAAAAACGTCTGACCATTCCACGATGCGTCGTGAAGGTCTCGGGAGATGATCAAATGCCCTGCACGAGAAAATGAGGCTGTAGCAGGCGAACATTCGGGGCGAAGGCGAATGGCGTCATAATTAGAATGGGAAGGAAAAAAAGCGGAAAGAGGCAGATATACAGACAGAGGAAGAAAGCAATAGGAAAAGGCGGCCGGACTCGTGCAATGAGCAACGCACTACGTGATCCAGAGGCCCGCAACCAGAGCTAAACGCGGAGATAATTTTGACGGATCGCTGGTCGCTTCTGGGAAGCAAAAATAAAAGTAAAACAAGAAGGCCGGACATGGGCGACTGGCTGAGTGGCAGTGGATATTTCCCGGCCTACTCGAGAGACGACCGAAAAACCCAACAAAAAAGGAAGGCAGTGGGAACACGTGTCAACGCGAGCTTCGCGGGAGCAAGCATGTACGGTGGGCAGTTTTGCGTGAAAGCAGAAATCGATGCGCCATTTCGTTTTGCTTTTTTTTTCCCCGGGAAATTCTGGCGAAATCGCGGTTCTGTTCTTGCGTCTTGTATCCTTGGACACCGGCGTCTCTTTGGCCGCTGTATATGGCCAGCTGTTGCGTGTAGATTGCAAAGGCGCGATGCGGGCGACAGTCAGAGAATGAAGGGGAAATGGAAAAGGCCGGGGGGGGGGGGGGGGGGGAGGAGTAAGGCGTCACGTGGTTTGCAATTGAATATGACCGCTGCGTAATCGTTGGTCACAAAGTGTTGCTTGTCACGCGAGACTGGGGATTTTTCTACTACGTCAATGGACCGGATCGAACAGTGGTTGTTCCTGAATGAGAACAAAGAGGTCCTGCAGCCTTTGTATTGACCATTGTATACGTGATGGGGGAAAATACGGAAACGAGTTTCGTCACTATTATGAAAGGGGTGGCTGCATCATCATATATCCTCGGAATATGGAAGATTTGTTTTAATTTGTTTTCATCTTCACATTCCTTATTCTTTTCACTTCCTCCTTTTCCTCTCTTTCTTCTTATCCCACCGTTTCCTACTGCTTAGACTACCCCTTGGAAGTTGTAAGCATAGTTGTAACTACACTTTCTAGAGTTGTAACTACACTTGCTTTGGGACGTTAAACTCCATAAGCCAAGCTCTACTCCAATGAATGCTTTTGCTGGATAGGCGGAGGTGGGGTGGTAGGTGGTTGGTTGGTTGGTACTTCCGGGTTGTCACACTGTGACACGAATTGTGCCACACTGTGCCAGAAAGATAACCGCTGGTCCTTAGGGGTAACGGAGTGGATTCCCAGAGAAGGCAAGCGTAGCAGGGGGCGGCAGAAAGTTAAGTGGGCGGATGAGATTTAAAAGTTTTTGAGGAGAGGGTGGCCGCAGCTGTCGCAGGACAGGGTTAATTGACCATTTGCGGAAAAGTTTCTGCGCATGCGCAGCGAAGGCGCAGCCAGCGCCCTCTATAGGCGATTTGGTTTTGGTTGGAAAACATGAGCCGGCCGTGCATTCCCTCGCTGTAGTGCGGCGAATGATGTGAGCTCCTTGCCACGCTTTTGCAGCGTGAATGAAAATGCCAGCTCATTGCTTGGCCTACGGCTTCACGAATTGCTTCATTCACCAAGGAAGCACAAAGCTCAGGTTCCCGCCCAGCTCGTTTCGAAACGGATGTTCCTGCTCTATTTCGCGCTTGCTGCCAAGTGCAAGCAGCTCGGTCGTTCTAGAAGAGTTTTGCCATCGACGCATGTGCGTATTCGGTGGAAACCGAATATTATATACTAGTATGAGCACTCAGCATAAATGCAACATTGTCAAGCCGCGCTATCTGAACAGCGGAAGCACGGCAGAGCGCAACCTCGCGTATATCCGCTCATTCTAACGCCCCGTCAGCACGCAAAGCAACGCTCTGCTATATCAGCACGAGCCATGATTGAAATAGTACAGCGGGTTGGTTACTAAGCAGTTAAGTGTGCCCAGCATCAAAATGTGCTGTACGAAGTTAGCAGAAACTTCTGCCCTATCAAGAAAGCCTACCAATGACGAGAAACCAACGACAAGGAAGGCCCGTACTAACGACGAACCATGCCGTTGTCACATAAACACCGGTATTCACCGACTGCGCGCACGCGCCACTCTCACGAAATCTAGTTCTTTGTCAGTTGTCTGAAGATTCATCATCAAGTTTCTGACGTAACCTTCCTCCTTGAAGGACCAGCCGCGATGAGCCTGGCCAACAGCTGAGATAGTGGAGTGGAGTGTTTGCCTCACATCTCACGCGAAAAATCTTCGCTCCACTCCGCTTCTAAAAACGCAAATGGGAGGTTCTCTTCTTCTATCATCCTCTCTCGTTAGCAAACGCACGTTTCCGGCAAAGAAACAACTCTAAACAACAAAACAAGTGCACGAGAACTGCTGAACGCTGCCTTGCTCATGCTTGCTCGGGAACAACTTTCCAACCAAAAGTTCCGGTGGAGCTTCCCTCTTTGCACGACAGGTGGCGCTCGCTTTTCCGCAAAAAAATAAAGAAGAAAAGCTGAGCCTGGTGGCAATTGCCACCACCCCGTTTCAAAGGGGGCGCTCCTATCCATCCATCCATCCATGACCATCATCATGGTCATGGGAGAGGCCTTTGCCCTGCAGTGGGCGTAGTCAGGCTGATGGTGATGATGATGGTGACAGGAGGGTCCGCAAGGCGAACAGACACTCATATCGCACTCGCTTCTGCCGCCCGCGTTTGACGCGAACGACAGCACCAGCACTTCCGCAAAGCTGCAACGGCAGCGCAGAACACCACGCGATAGTTACCGGCGCGCTATGCACCAGCGCTTACGGGAATCCCTTCGATCGACGCCAAGCGCATGACGAAATGGAGCCGCTCTCTTACGTGCGCGCACTAACGCGCTGTTGGGGGTTGCGGTTCAATACCACCGCTACCACCGGTGTTGGGGGGGGGGGGGGGGGGGGGGGGGGGGTAGAGCTGACTGACTCGTTCAACACCCCAGGTCCCGGCTGCGAAGGACGGTGTCGAACTCCTATCAATTCAATTCAATTCAATTCAAGGTTTATTTTCCAGTTTACACTGGAAGGCTTTCAGGGCTAAAAGCTGCTCTGGGCAGCTTGACGTGGCGTGGCAGCTTGACGTGGCAGTTTCCCGTTATGGAGGGAAACTGTAGAGTAGGTTTATTTGTACATATTTACAGTCGAGATGGGAGTGCTGCGATCACAAAACAACATCCTGTTAAATACGCTTCGTATTCCCCAGATCCCTGACTGGGGAATAAAGTTGGGAGAACTATGTCCACTCAGGCGGGCAGTTGTGGACACTGGTGGTGCCACCCAGGGCAGGGGGCGGTGCTGATGCTCTCTCGCAGCTCGGTCGATGGAAAGGGGTAGAGACAGAGTCATCAAACACTGACGTGTCAATTTGATCACTGCGGCAAGTCTTCTGTTCGTTGCCTCCACGGGAATGAACGTCCTCGGACATCTTCCGCCGGATGTCCGAAACACGAGACCTCTGTCGAGGACACAGCCGTCTTTCCATTAACAGCAAAAGCTTGGCCTTTGGCAGCATCACTCCTTCCGGAGACCCGAGGGCAGACTCGGCCACTTGACGCCGTTGCTGCCGCCGTCGCCACTGCTTTCGCCGCATCTTTGCTTCACGATGACTCTCGTCCGGTACTAATTCCTCCCAGGCCCGTGTTCTCCGATCTTAACAGCGGTCACCCTGCGTGCCTGCTTCATCTTTGTAGAATTTCCTTATGAAACATCACTCTTCTCTTCATTCCTTCGCCCGACGCATCCCCACCCCTTGCAGTTTTTTCGAATCAACTGAAATTTATTCGCTGCAGAATCTCCTGCGGCTCGCATGAACCGAAAGCTGCAGCTGAAGAAATAAAGAGCGTTTTTCAGTGTATCAATTGAAATAAAGCCCCACAAATCCGCACCGAAACATACAAAAAAAATACTTCAACGTCATAGTTTCCATCCCAGATCTCTTTATCCGCTCTGAGTAGTGGAAGCAATTACATTCCCACTCTTTCTACTACTGCAGCTCAAATTCTATTCGACCCAATTCCTGGTGGGTCAGCTGGGATAAAAGCTACTGTAAGACAGTTTCACAAAGCCCAGGCAGCCCTTTTAAAAGTACCAATTAGCGTTCTTATAAATGAAACTATAAAAACAACAGCTCAGAAAAATCACAACAGCATTGCTTTAGGGTATAGCCAAAATAGTGTGCGCAAATTAAAAGAAAAAATTGCGACAGAACGGCGCTCTCCCTTACATGATTACTTCGCTTAATAAGGACATTGAGACGCAGACGCCAATGACGCCCAACCCACAACACACACACGCATACCACGGAAGCAAGAATAGGGGACGTTAGGCGAACGGACCGGTGCCCACATTGTAGTCAAAAGGGAAAGACCTTCTCTCCCAGAAGAACATGCCCGGGCAAGTTTCGTGCACGCTCCTGGAGCTGACCAAAGCGAGCTGCCATGCACACCGCTGCCGCCCTCAGCACCCCCCCCCCCCCCCCCTCCTCCGACCTTAGTTGTTGAAAGAGGAGTAGCGGCGTGTTCACAATCACTGCACCATTTGCCACTAGTTCGGTGCAGTAGGCCACGACAGAAGGCTGCTCTAGCAGGACGTCCCACGACGGCGCAGAAAACGCGTCAGACCATCTGCCATTCATTGAGTGCTTTTTCTTGTGAACGTCGCGACCTACTATCCAACTACCTGAAGTGTAATTGAGTCGCTTATTACAATTCAGTGAAGAAGCGAACTTTGACCTCTACTATCCTTGTTTGGAAGAGGGGCCACCAAACGCTGATTTTCACGTTCTATAATGCAGAATGGAAATGTGGCTGATGAAAGGTTGCGACGGAGTGAAACCAAAACTGATGAACATCCACGGCGGAAAAACAAACAAACATATGCATTAGTTTTTCACAGGCATCATTTAGAGAACGCAAATATATACGACTCATTGGAAAGTAGCTAGAAAACTACATGAACGTCAGATGATTGTAATAGGGAATGAGAGTGTGTCTGCAATGCAAATCTCCGCAGTTGCGGATGGTTGATTTTGTACAGGCTCTCGACCTTCATTTTTCTAATGGGGCTATGAGACTGAAAGCACTGCAGTTTCCGAACTAGAGTCGTCTGCAGCGTCTGTACGAGCAAAAATATCGCAAATTTACAAGCTCTCCCGTTATGAACTCCGGGTGAACTCAGAGGGAAACACAGAAGTCATTTGAAGTTCTTTTGTTTTTCTGCTACTGCATGCAACTAGCTCGATGTGGTGCAAAACACCCAGGGAGCGAGAGACGATATGGGGGAGGGAGAATTGTCGGAAAGATTCCGCCAAGACTCTCAGCCGCGAAAGGTAGTTCTTTCTTCCAATTTTACTCGCCCCAACACAAGAGGTAATGGGACGAAGGATACCACCACCCGGTCAAACCCCCCTCGAAGAAACGACCAGAGTACACGACGTAGGGGGTGAGGGGGGGTGGCAGCTCACAAGATGAGGAGAAACAGCGGCCCCCTTAAGCACCCCCCCTCTTTCCCGATCACCCCACCGCCGACGCCCCCCCACCGCTAGTGCTGCCCTCATCTGCGGAGAGCGCATTCCTACGAGACCCATCGCACATTCCATCTCCGCGCGCCCGAGGAGCACCAAACACTGCCGTGCGTCGAGCACTCACTGATGCTGTACGCAATAGGCGGCGGAAGAATGGAATGAATCGAAAAAGAAAGATGTAAGTTCGGTAGGAAAGAAATGCCGATCAGGAGAGCAGGAGCGAACTGCTGCAGCGGCTAACACACACGGGAGAGGGGAGACGGGGCATGAGGAGAGGCAGGTTCGCCTCTGTAGCAAAGCTAGCGGCGGACTGAAGAATGGAAACACGTGAGTTTGGGTGAGGAGGACCTCTCGTGAGCGTAACTCCTCGGAGGGTCGTGGAAACTAAAGGGGAAAAAAAATGGATAGACCACCTCTCCTCCCCCGATCTTTCATCAGCTCCTTCCAGAAAGAGTAAGGGAGAGAAAAAAAAATTCGATCCCCGCAGCAGAAGCGGTGAGCGAGCAGACGAAAAATAACAACATCCAGACTACGACTGCGGGGGGGGGGGGGGGGGGGGGAATTGCGCGGGAGCAGAAGAAGCAGAAAGAAAAGAATCGCTCGTGAGGGGTCAGCCTGTCGCCGTCGCCGTACGCGCGCGTCCCCCACGTGACCCGGGCGGGTGACGTCAGAGCCGACGCCCGCGCGCGGTCCAATGGGCGCCGCGACTGGGAGTCGAGCCCCTCGCTGTACCCTTGCCGAACCACGCCCCCCGTTGGCGGAAAATATAAGCGTGGCATGACGCTCGGCGTACACTTGGCACCCCCGGACTCCACGAGACGCCCTGCCGAAGCCAGCGTGACCACACCCGCCGCCGTTACACGGAGAAGGAAGAGACACCCAGCGTGGGGGTATTTTATGCCGGTGTACTACATACTAGACGTGCATAGAACAGAGAAACCGCCGTGCTGCCTTTTTTTCTGTGTTATTTTTGCACCCCCTTCCTTGGTTGGCCCTGCCTGTCTGCTGCTGCCGTGAAAACCTGTGGTGAAGCCTTGTTGCCTTCCCCCTACCCTTCGCCGTGGATTGAATCGGTGCGTGATGATTCTTCTTTCACTCCCCGTACCCGATAATGCAGTTTCATTCCTTCTTTCGTTCCTTTCTTTTTATTCGCTCGCTTCTCTAATTGCTTGCCCTTCCCTCTGTTATGAATGGGCCTGCCCGCGACGTTGTTGTTCCTGGGGTTGTTCCTGCCCTCTCGAACCCTCAGCTGTGGGTCATCGGCCTTTTATGTGGTTGGCTTGCGTGGTAATTTGCGCCCCTTACACGACCAGACTCGTGAAAACGTTATGCCGTGTAAATGATGCGCTTTCGATAGGCTTATTAAGCGGGATTTCCTTGAAGAAACGTTTAAGCACACTGTAAGCCAGGAAAAAAAGTGGCTATGTCGAGGTGATGTTCATCTGCATCAATGCACAGCAAAGGATACAAGACTGCATCCTTACACCCGTCCGGGGGTGTTCGAAAGAAATAAAAAATATAAAAAGCGGGCAATGGCTTTAGAAGAGTGTAACGAATAGCGGACAGCCGTCCAGGTGAAGGCCTGACATAATTGCACATGCGCGTAAGGCAGTCGCAGCCGACTATAACGCATGCGCAGTTGTTACTCAAGTCGTACGGACCTCAATTATGCCCACCCGATATTTTTATACCTGTTTGCAACATACGCCAGTCGCCACCTCTATAATGCATGCCTATGTGTGAACGGTGCCGTGGCTTTTCGTGCTGTGTGGTGTATCTTCACGGGATTGTACCATTCTTCTTGTCTGCTATTTTCTGTTCCGTTCTCAGTCTTTAACTTGTTTTCTGTAGCACACAGCTGCATGTGAATGTTCGGAAGTGTACTGGAGTCCCGTTGCCTGTTCTCGAGAGTAGATGTGCCCAACCACTCTGAACATTTTCTCTGCCGGAAGTATTCTGTTAGTCCTGATTTAAGTTCAAATCCCTTAAGCATTAAAAACATAACTTGATTTATGTTTTGCGTCATGGTCGACAATTCCTAGATGCTGTGGTAACTATTTGCAACATATTCGAGGTTGCTATCCCACAGTTCTTTTTTTGCAGACCATATTCCTTCTAAGCATAAAACTTTATGTAAAAAGCCACGTAGAACGTAAAAAAGTTAAATCTGAAATATGTCTTGACGAATGGACCATGCCACTCCATTCTTTCCCACCCTCTTTTGTTTGTTTCGAGCCTGTTTTTTTTTTTTGCTTTGTTTCGTTTTGTCTTATGTTTTGTTCCTCCCACTCCCTGTTTATTTTTCCCCCTCCTTCCCACCCCATCAGCCCTAAGTTGGATTATCCGCTGGTCCCCCGAGGGAGACAACCCCGTCATCTGATTTCTGGAAATCATAATCCCATCGACATCAGCTCGAAGGCGAAATCGGACTCAAAAGCTTGCCAAATCAACAGGTATGTTGATATCAACAACTTGCTTCGCCAAAGAAGAGATACTATCAAATACTAACTCGTTCAACACGTTAATGAGCAAGCGTAATGAGATGCGTTGTACGGCTGCATTGGGGCGCTGGCACGAAGAATGGCAGATTCTCTTTGTCGAGGCTTACGAAAATCCGCTTTTACCGCTGTTAGTGTTTCGACGGCAGTGTCTAATTGATCTAATTTGGGAAACTAGACCCACAGACGACGTGCTTTGAAATTCGGTGCAGTGATCAGCCTCTAATCTGGAGTGATCTGATCTCCCACGATCAGATCATGAAAGAGGCAGTTATATGGAAATTAAGTTGGTCTATATTGATCGATTACCGCGTTCCGTTGACAAATCGACAATTTCTGCCGCGAATCTCTGAGGCTGGACCACATCGCCATCCACTCTCAGTGTGCGGTGATCACGGAGTCTATAATGCTTTCAACGTCATCAGCTATACGTGACGAGTTTCAGTCGAATAACGGAAAAAATATACTCCTCTTTGAAGTCCAATTTTTTCAGTAGTAAACCCGTCTTTCTCTGCCCAACAAACGTCTACAGATTCACAGGACAAACAGTACAATTTTACTGCAAACAATTGTCTTTAATTGCCCTCAGTGGTCCTTTTAATCCTCCCCAGCGTGCGTTGAGGCACAGTCGTGGAACGAATAATATGAACCGCGACTTGGCGTTAAAACTTTTCTGTAGCGTCATGTATCGAAATTAGAAATGTTTGTTGCTGTTGTGGGCGGGCACAGAAGCAAATTTTACTTGCATTCGAATCAACCATCCACAAATTTCAGCTAGAGTAACGTGTCAGAAGGCTTGGACCGTCGAAGCGTGGCCCATATTCTTTCGTCTGCGACTGTACGCGACCGCTAATGGTAATCTCTGCTACGCTTGACGTTTAATTGACCCCGTACGTCCTTTCTCAAAAGCAGCCGAGGGGCACAGCTTCCACGGCGTGGGGGAACTGTGCGTAACACCGGAGGGGACCTTCAGGGGACCTTGGAGCGCGCCGTCGCTGAGTCACTCGCGTGAGCCATTGTTCGACCGAGATCTCTCGACACAGACCCGTTTTTAAGCGTAGTCGCGGACCGCGTTGGTGTGCCGTTACGCGAACGCCTCCGACGTACAGTCTACGGTTTCTGTCTGAGAATCTCTTGGCGTTTGGCAACTAAGGGGGCTGCTTCGTGTGGCTTGGCTTGGATCGGATCGCTTTCTGCGCGCATCGACACTGCGCATGATCGGTATGCGGTTTGCCCTTTCTTTTTCTTTTCTTTTTTTTTTTTAATCTAACAAATGCGCGGAGCCGTCAGTAGCGTCGCGAGTCAACATCCCGACCTGATGACCAGCGGTGTCTATCGCATAAAACTCGATCTGCTCTTACAAAAATTTCTTTAGACAGTCTGTAGACTGTCACTAAACTTCTGTGTTGGTCAAATATTTCCCCTAAATATTTGACCATCACAGTTCCCACTTCGAGTTATTGATCAATTCGCTCTCGCCCTACCAAAAGCTTGCCGTTCCGGTTAGCTCAATTGGTAGAGCGACTGCTCCGGTGAAGCGGTGGTCCCGGGTTCGAACCCCGGACCAGGACGAATTTTTCTTTGACTGCGAAGTTTCAGAGAAAGCTGTAGAGCTTTCCTTTGTAGCCGTATGGCTGCGCTTGGGTGGACGTCAATGAGTAATTACTCCTTTACTCCTTCTGTGTATAGAGTCAGTAGACTTTCTAAAGAGAAATCCTAGAGAATATTCTGTAGGCAATACAAATCTTAAAGCCAGTCTATAAGCAATGTATAGATTTATGGCCATCTACTTCTAGCAGACTTTTATCTATAGACTATGAATAGACGGTTATGGCCATCCACTTTAACAGACTTTATCTATTGACAATCTTAGACTATGAACAGACAAAGAAATATCTATAGCATGCAAATAGAATCTATAAGGAGTCTATAGACTGTATTTAGAACATTTTTATCAGGCTGAAGAGAAAGCGCAAGTCATGATAAAGACACCGACTGAATGACTCTAGCCACTCCTTTGTGAGTAAATAAGATGGACGTGTGTGAGATTTAACGTCCCAGAGCTGCTAATGAGGAATGATACGACGCCGTAGTGGAGGGCTCCGTTGATTAATCTGACCGCCTTGGTTCTTCTAGCGTGCAAACATTGTACAGGACACCGACGTATATCTTAACATTTCGCCACCGTAAACAACCACGAGGCAGCGTCGCGCCGCTTTAGTTGATAGACAATGAACCACGGAGTTCGATTCCAATACGGTTGTACCATGTACCCATTGTTTTACCAATAGGCACGACCCTTACAAAAATGGTCTATAGACTGTCTATAGACATATTATGGACTCTATTGTTTTCCTATAGATATTTCCCGCTTTCTATTCATAGTCTATATATAGACTGTCTATAGACAAAAGTCTATTAAAAGTGTATAGCCCTAAATCTATAGACTGTCTATAGGGTTTGTATTGCCTACAGACTAGTCTACAAGACTTGTTTATAGAAAGTGAACAGTTTGTATAGACAACAGTCTATCGACAATCTATAAAATGGCCAATAAAATTTTTGCAAGGGAAGTTTAACCCAGGCCTGGTGCTCGGTTTCTCTCAGGTGAAATGCTTGTCAAAGTGGGCCTTTGTCTACACCTCGTGCCGACCAAAGACATTATAGCTATGGCACTGTTCGACCAAGCTGTCCACACTCGCAATCAGTTAATCGTCGTCATATCTCCATCAAAAGAAATATCAGACGTGAAGGCAACGTACACATCGAGCAGCCGCATAAGAGAACGTCGCTGTCAACAAGAGTTTGTTTTGCAACGGCTGCGTATACTGAGCATGTGGGGAGGCACTCGTGACCCGCTGCTGACACGAGCCTTGTGCTATCGCTTTCAAAAAGGCGCCGCTCGGAGGGGTTGCGAAACGCGAAATCCGAAGCACCGGATGTTTTGCTGAGTGCGGGAGGGTGGCAGGCGAAACGTGTGTAACGTACGGGGGCCCCTGAACTCCAGTCACCATGTCGCATTCCTTCTTAGGATGGTCAATGGTGGCCACTGTGTGCAGTCCAGACCTGAGCGAAAGTCCGGTTTGTCGGAGTTGATCAAAATGATGTGTATCTACAGTATGGATGTTCCCACGAACGTAGATATCAAAAACATGTTTGCAGCGTCCAAATGTTATTTCGCGACGGGTCTGAATACCTTACAAAAAAAGTTTTATGTAGTTTATAGAGTGTCATAGATTTCTGTCTATAAAGCCTATAGACTGTCTATAGACAAATCATAGAGAACAGTCTACAGGCAATGCAAATCCCATAGACAGTCTGTAGACAATCTATAGATTTATGGCCATACACTTTTAGTAGACTTTTATCTATAGACTATGAATAGACAAAAAGCAATATCTATAGGAAGTCGATAGAGTCAATAAGAAGTCTACAGACTGTCTAGAGACCATTTTTATAAGGGTGCGTTCTTTAAGGAGCACGCAACAACGTCTTGTGACGTCTATTTCGCTAAATACACACGCGACAGAATACGCACTTAAATCCAAATTATAAATAATCCCTTCATAGAGGGCGAGAAACTACAACGCCGCAGAGTTGTATGCGAAAGGGTATGTTCTGCGCGATGCGTAGCCATTGTCGTCTGCTCTGAAGCGGCGTAAGCTAAGTTGCATATTACATTGTAGAGCAAAATGCAAAGCAAAACCAAAAACTAAGGATTTATCTCACGGTCCAGGTGTAATCACTAAATCTAAGCACGCTTCGACGCATGTAAACACCAGTAGCGGAAAGTTATTCAAAGACATCTGGGCAAAATTGTCGTCTGCTTGCATAGCTTTCGTTCCCCAGCACCTCAGTTTTCCAAGAATGCGAGAAATGTGTGAAAAGGAAGGGGAAAAAGAGAAACCACGAAATGCCATTTTCAAAAAGGCTTCCACGTAAGACCCCTAAAAAAACTATCCCCCCCCCCCCCCCCCCTTGAAAGGAAGGACCTACCGTAGCGCCTCCGGCATTTCTATATCGATATATATGTCAAGTATACGCGTGAGCAGCCCTTGAAAAGCCACGAAGGGCAAGCACCACCTACGGACCTTGATTTCCCGACTTTCACGCGGGCAATTCATTTATTCTACTTTAGTACCGCCTGTCGCTGATCTTATCGCTCGTCTGCAACCATTGCCAAGAACCGCGCTGAGTGTACCACCCCTAGCGTGAAAAAAACGAAATCGTCTGCGCGTCTCACGCAATGCCGTCTGCTATGCGACTTGGCACACGAAAAGCATGCATTGTCGTCTGCTTTTAATCTGCTTAGCGTAAGACCTTAGGTTTATGTTCGCAAAGAGCGCAGACACATAAAGCTGTTTGCATGTACCAATGCTCGCAAAGAATGCAAGACGTTGTTCCTTAAAGAACATTAATGTAAAAGCAGCTGTTTCTGATTGGCTGATTCCAGGTCTATATCCCGCTCCGCGCTGCACACATTTAGCGAGCAGACGGTAGGTAGTACAAAAGAAAGGGTGACGTCACGCTAAAGAACGTTCGCTGGCACTTTGCCTGGCGTTGTGCAGCTATACGCCGAACCTTATAATCGCTCGGGCACGCCCGGAATCTGGAAATTACAGCTATCCTTGCCTTTCGCGGGTTGACACGCACGAATTAGAGGCGGGCAGTGTGAAAAATGCCCCTGACAAGCTCTGCTGATTTAAAGCTCAGTGCTGAAAGTGTTAGGCGTGTACGCCGAGATGCCGCTGAGAGGCGCTGAGGTGGTGTTACGAAACCTTCTGAGATGTATGCCGTCAAGCCTGCCTGTTGCACGGAAGCGGCGGGAGTATAGGTATGCCTTGACGGCGAGGCTATATACTTTGTTTTACTAACGCATTTTCCTTTTTTTTTTCTGTTAATTTTACTACACGAGCGCTTCATGATAGAAACATGCGTCACGGGACATTCTCGAGCAAAGCTTCCGCGTAGCGTGACGTAGCCTGCGTCATTTCAATGCAGTGAGGAAAGCATCTTCATTCGTATTCAGCTGACTTTCATCGCTGTGTATCAAAGCAGTTTCCGCAGAGAGAATTTTTAGAGTGGAAAAACGAGCGTCAGAGTTGTTGATAGTAATCAGCGCCGAATCTTATCCAGTTGGCATCGCTGCACCTAGCGGGATTCGATCAGCAGAAGGCTAAAAAATCGAAAGCGGAGAGTAAAATTAGGCTCTGAGTAAGACTGAGACAAAGTGTGAGTGCAAAAAGAAAAAAATGCGAAAGGAATTGAAAACGCAGAATGGCACAATCTTTAATTTCAGTCTTCAAGTATACTGCTCTGACGACATTAGTTTTCCGAGCAGGAAACAATAATGATTTACGACTCTACACATAATCAGTGAAATATGTGGGGTAACCGCAAAATGCAATGGCTTGACGGCAGTCAGTACCAGTTAGACAATGCAAAATCGTCGCGCCATGAAAAAAATGCACAAAACAGCCCACGAGAAAAAAAAAATGTTGACGCGTCTCTTTACAGTGAACTTTTCGACAGTCAGTGAAAAAGACATCGTACCCGAAAGAGAATTTAAAGTGTTCAGCATCTAATAGAGGGATCAAATAAGAAGGGCAACTTAGAAATGAAATTGGGGGAAGGGGGGGGGGTGCTTGGTTTCTAAACGGCCCGGATATTGCGAGTACATCTTCGAGACCTATCCCTGTAGTACAATAATTACTGGCGCAGTCACCAACAAAACTTTACGGGATGCGTGTAGCCGGGAAGAACTATCCTACAGCGCCGACTCGAGGCCGAGTCGCCTGGCATTGATTCCAACGTATGAAGCATACACATTCTCTTACAACAGCAGGAATTCCAGGCGGTTAACTGGCGTGACATTTTTTTCCCCCGTACACCCGCATCCCATAAACTTTTGATGCCGACTTTCCGTTTACGTGACTTCGCACACTAGCGCCCGCTTCTTCTGGCAAATTCCAAATGCACACTGCATATATACTCGTAAGCGAACGCAACAAATAACAGAGCAGCCGTAAAAAAAAAAAAAAAGCCAACAGCCCACACGCATTCCGTCCAGCGGTCACGGAGCTAGAGCGCGATTTCCCCGTCCTACCCTCGCACCGGCGTTCTCAAACCATCACGTCGTCGCGCCGGAGCTGCATAACAGTTCCAAACACTGCACATCAGGACGTTTCGGAGATGTTTGTGCCCGAGCGGTGGGCGGCGGCAGAGACGGTTAAACCGGCTCCTTCGACGACCAGCGGTGCAGAGGCGCTCTGTAATCACGCCGTGCGGGTCGGTTGGCCGCTCTGGGGAAAACCGGAGGAATTCTAGAAGCGGAATTCCAGTGGGAACGATAGGCTTGAGCGTAATGCAGCGGGTCCTACAGAGAACGCGTCTTTCGCCACGGGGCGGCGCGCAAAGCGTGCAGGTGTAACTCTGTCTCCGAAGTAGGGTGCAGCGCTTTGGATGCTGCGGATTGTGATAACTAATACCGGAGCTGGAATGCGCGCAGCGAAGCATGTATTGTTTAATCGCCCGCACCGTTTAGCATTTTAGCATAATGCGTAGCAAAAGAAAATGAAAACCTGAACCCTAATGACCCCCTCAAACACTGTGGCGTGTGTGCCATTGTATGCAGCGTTCTTTTTTTTCGAAGCTTTTGGTAATTTTGAAACAATTTCAAGTGAAAAGTGAAAAATCAGCGCATTCTGACGCCCTACCCTTTCTCAAATTCACTCTGAAAGCAAAGAAAACAGTTTGTTTGTTCTAATCCTCCCTTCAAATTTCCTTCAAATGAACAAAAGGAGAGAACACAGCATTACTCACAATGTCTCTCCCCCCCCCCCCCCCCCCCCCCCCCCTCTTCCAAGAATGCGGTCGGTTTCTACCTTTTTGCGTGTGAAAAGCGAAACGTTGCTGCCTAATCCTTTCGTCGGAGCTTCTTGCGAGTACCTTTCAAAGGAGACTACTTCTTACCGACTACTCCCTGTAACTCCTTTTGGTCACTAGAAAACGAGTTCAGAAGGCGTCGGAAGAGAAGAAATTCTTATAACTATCTGTTTTTAGAATGTACGCCCTGGAGGGTATCGTCTGCATGCTACATCGTGAGGATCGTCTGCTTTCAAGACGAGCAGGAGACGACGTCGCAAAACCAGACGTTCAGATAATGTCTTCTGCAAACTTCACCAGACAGCAAGAAAGCCTCGTAGAAGTTCTTGTTCACGTATTCTTATTTCGACACGTTGCTTTCTGACTCGCCAAAAGCCATTGGTACACGTTTTTGTCGAAATTCGAAGCGACCGCTCCGAAGGGCCTCTGGCTTGCATAGCAATGCACGGTTTTACTGCGATAGAGCCTATTTGCGAGATCGAAATGGCACCTTACGTATACAAGGATGCGCGCGCCCACCTTCATTCTTTCCCTCTCTTTCATCCGAGACCACTTATGTCCTCTCAACAAAGCGTCCTTGTCTACCTTCCTACCTGCTTCGCATCGCATTCCGCCTGCGCACTCGTTCGTCCCATTCGGCTGGTTTTTTTCTCGGAACCACTGCAGGAAGCGGTCATTAGCCGAGCGCGTATGACGCAATTCGGCGCGATTCCACCGTCGTTCTTGAACGCGCCCCGCCTCTGTCTTTCTCTCCTCCTCTTTTTACTTCTTTCTTTCCCAACACACGCCGCTTCCTCGACCGCTTATTTCTTGTTCACGTATTGCCGAAAGCTTGTTCTTTGTCGGTCAGAACGAGGCCCGGTCGTTAGTTCCACGGTTAGACGGAGGGGGAGAGTTAAGTATGTAACACTTTAGCTGACCGCACTGTTAACACAAATGGAGAAGGAGAAAGGGGAATCGAATTAAGGGGTGGGCCGAAGTTAGGAGGCAGGTTATGATGCCAGGGTCAGCGTCCTAAACCCGAGGGTTCATTGGCATTGACTCCATACTGAAAAGTATGTACCGTCTTTATCAAAAGTAACCAGGCTGCATGGTTTGCTTCTAGCTTGTATAGCGGAGCCCTAGTGGCTTTCCTAAAAATCGAAATGTGTCGGAAGGTAACAAAACCCCCAAGTCCTTGCTTTTAGCGACTATTTCAGCTTCAGGGAAGCTTTAAGGGCTCCACTGTACGAGCTAGAAGCAAACCATGCAGCCTGGTTACTTTTGACAAAGACTGTACAAGTGTGAACGGGTTCAGAAACCGAGATTATGGACCTTGACCAGTGTCATACAGGGCACATGTATCGCTCGGGGCACATGTATCATTCAAGGACCTGCATCAATCGGGGCACATGTATCATTCGTGGACCTGCATCATTCGGGGACCTGATCTATTCGGGGACCTGTATAAGCGGGCGGAGCGACCTGCCCCACTCGGACTAATCCAGGTCGAGACCAGATGTGTCAGTGTATGTTTTATACTGCAAGGCAAGAGGGCCAGATTTAGACGTCTTCCTAGAACGCACTGCAAACTTAAACAGGCGAGCGTCATGATGTGAGAACCGTTCTGGAAATTGGCGCAAGGGGTGTTGTCGTGCAGGTGACGTACTAGTTGGACGTTTTCACGGTTGACTGAAACAGTATGGGGGATAGAAAAACTAATGTACAAAACTTCCGCCGCAAATGAATAATCAGGGGGTACATAAATACAAGAACCGGGAGATAGAAGCTTGGTAAGTCCGAAAAATTATAGCAGAGCACAAAAACCTTTGAGGTCGTCCCTGCGGCGACCCGCATTGAAGCAATGCGAAAGCAAAATGTCCACATAGTGTATCGGCGTCCGGGGCTGTTATGACGTCCATGTGCTATATCGACGTCCACGGCTATTCTGACGTGTAAGTGCATTTTTTGCGCTTAATTTATTAACCAATTACATATCATCAACCAAATTTTTTCCCATGGCAACATTCTACCACACTATTTCTCACAATCACACTTTCACACCTTTATCTTCAGAGAACAACGTAATAGTGCGGACACTTTTTGCTGGCGCGACATAGCCGTATAATGTTCTCGCGTTAATAAACGAGAGAATGAGATACGTGTTATGAGAGACGTTAGAAGCATATATACCGCGGGTCTCTTACAAATAAAGTTTTAGACAGTCTATGGAGTATGTATAGACTTCTGTCTATAAAGTCTGTAGGCAAATGCTAGAGAACAGTGTATAGGCAATACAAATGCCACAGGCAGTCTATAGGCAATCTATAGATTTATGGCCATACACTTTTAGGTTTGGTTTATGGGGTTTAACGTCCCAAAGCGGCTAAGGCTATGAGAGACGCCGTAGTGGAGGGCTCCGGAAATTTCGACCACCTGGGGTTCTTTAACGTGCACTGACATCGCACAGTACACGGGCCTCGAATTTCTCCTCCAAAGAAATTCAACCGCCGCGGCCGGGATCGAACCCGCGTCTTTCGGGACAGCAGCCGAGCACCATAGCCACTGAGCCACCGCGGCGGCTTTGGCCATACACTTTTAGTAGACTTTTGTCTATAGACAGTCGATAGACTATAGACGAATAGCAATATCTATAGGAAGTCAACAAAGTCAATAAGAAGTCTATAGACTGTCTATAGACTATTTTTATAAGGGGTAAGCGAAGCCTGAGTTTCAAACCGACCCAAAGCAATTGCGTCAGTCAGTTTACGTTAGAACTCTCCGAGAACGACCTGCTGTCCTTGTTGCTTTACGCGGGAACGAATTCAGTCCACTCCGCCTGTATAGCGATCTGGGCTCCGTCGAGCCAGAAAGGTCGCATGACGGGCGAGGACATCAAGATCACGACAGGCACCGCACACATTGCCGCGACTAATGCGTTTCGCCTTCGCGAGACGACAGACGCCTCGAGTAAGCTGACCCCGCCGTAGCTGTATAGAACTGAACCCGCTGTGGCCGTTGTGGAATGTTGATACTGCTATGTCTGGATACATTCCATCCCATATTTGAGCAAAGCGTATTTATACGTTGTCCCTCTAAAGAGACTGCCTTGCGTGTATGTCATCTGCACGTACTGTAGTTCACTGTATACGCGAAAAAGGACTGAAAGTACTACAGCACCACCAACACCACTTTCCAATCCCTCTAAAACCTTCCTGCTACTGATGTCGCTGCCAATGTTCGAGGTCTTTCATTTTATGTCATACAATTGAAACAATAAATGCAATTAAAATGTTAGCAATGAGACGCCAGGTAATTAAATTATTTACAAATATGCTTAAAGAAGGTATCTGCGTGGCTGATAAGTCAGCTTCCAAAGATGTACTTTATGCTTATTGCATCATTTTATACAAAAAAGTCATGATTAAATAAGATGCCACACCCTGTACATGGTACGCCGATAGGGACAGCAGGTGTTACCATATGAATGTAGGCATCTCATGGCCATGCGCAGAGGAGCTCTCAGCGGACGAATAAGATGCCACACCCTGTACATAACATGCCGATACGCGCAGGAGACGATACCATACAAATGTGGGCGTCCTCACACGCATGCGCAGAGGAGCCCTCATAGTTCGGTGACAGACGAATAAGATGCCACGCCCTGTACATAGCACGCCGATACGCGCAGCAGGTGTTACCACACGAATGTAGGCGTCCTCACACGCATGCTAGAGGAACCCTCAGAGTTCGATGACGGACGAATAAGATGCCACACCCTGTACATAGTACGCCGATACGCGCAGCAGATGTTACCACACGAATGTAGGCGTCCTCACACGCATGCGCAGAGGAGCCCTCAGAGTTCGGTGACGGCCGAATAAGATGCCACACCCTGTATACAGCACGCCTATACGCGCAGCAGACGATACCATACGAATGTGTGCAGATGTCCTCACACGCATGCGCAGAGGAGCCCTCAGAGTTCGGTGACGGCCGAATAAGATGCCACACCCTGTATACAGCACGCCTATACGCGCAGCAGACGATACCATACGAATGTGTGCAGATGTCCTCACACGCATGCGCAGAGGAGCCCTCAGAATGCGGTGACGGATGAATAAGATGCCACACCCTGTACATAAAATGCCGATACGCGCAGCAGACGATACCATGCGAATGAGTGCAGACGTCCTCCCGCGCATGCGCAGAGGAGACCTCAGCACATGTCCGACACTCACCCTCCTCACCCTCTTTTTTTATTCGCAGATGAGTGCCAGCTCCTCGGCGGTGCCCGCGCGTTGGCTGGCGGCCGCGCTTCTCGTGTGCGGCCTGGTGGCCCTGACGCAGCCCGGCGGCTGCGCGGCGCGCAACCTCCACAAGCGCTCCTTCCTCGAGCTCGGCTGCCGGGGAAACTTCGAGCAGTCCTACCTGGCGCGGCTGGAGCGCGTCTGCGAAGAGTGCTACCAGCTCTACCGCGAGCCGCAGGTCTACAACCTATGCAGGTGCGACATAACACCCTCGCATCGTTTACCCGCACAAAGGGAAGCTACGGAAATCGGGAGCAACGCCAGTGGTCTATTTGAAAGGAAATGTCATGTGCGTTTGCCGATAAGCAAATCTCCGATTGCTCGGAGGACAGAGCCTTGCTGAAAAACAATTGTTGAGTTTCTAATGAGTTTCGACAACAGCTGTAATGGGGGATATTGAGTTTGCGACAGTATGCTAGCGAGTAACCGCTTTTCGTGGCGGTCATACCCGACGGCTCCGTCGATAACTAGGGTGCCGTACGAAGCGCATTACAACGAGACAAGAACCCTAATTAGAGCAATTAATATCTCAGTTCGCGATGTTATCAAACACTTTTAGAATAGGGGGACCCTATCGGTTTGGAGGATAGGGAAACATAGGGCTCCAGAGCGCATGCGCAGAAGAATAACTCGAGGTACGTTATTGTTCTGCGCATGCTCTCTGGCGTCCTACTACTGCCCTATCCCCCTAACTTATAGGGCCTCCCTATAAGTTAGCACTTCCGACCATTTTAAACTGCAGTCCAAAGCATCGTTAACTCTTTCTTTCGTGCTCATTTCATCATGTCAGAGCTCTGAAACAATGACGAATGTATTCAAACCAGCTTACGGCGCCCCCGTTCACGACAAGGATCAACGAGGTCCTATATACATAAACGATGAGCGTCGTATGTAGGCCACGTGCAAAGCATCTTTCTCAAGCCGAGTTCTCGCCCACCTCGGTTATATATAAAACTCCGCTGGGCGCAATGCATGGGGGCGACTGAGCGGAGGCCACTCCCGCCAGGTGGCGTGGCGGTTGTGGTGGGGGCGTGACGGTCGACGTATCTAACCGCCCAGTTTTTTTTCTTCTCTCTCCCCCCTCCGCGTCACTCTCTCTCGCGTACAGGGGCAGTTGCTTCAAGAACGGAAACTTTGACCTCTGCGCCGACGCCCTCCTACTCAAAGACGAGATGACCGATCTCCGACGCATGATCAACTACGTCTACGGATGATCCGTCCCGCAGCGACCGACACGCCGCCGCTGCACGGACGTTTCGGCTCTCGGGGGAGAGCGGTGTGACACGGGGGCGGAGCGAGCACAACGTGTTTCATTTGTTCTAGTTGCATACATAGACCAATAGAAAGAAAAAAAAGAAAAAAAGGGAGAGGGCGTGAGTTTTGGGAAGACGGAACAAAGCACAAACTCGCTCCTCCTCTCTCACTCCTCTACCCGAGAGAAAACAAAACAAAACAAAAATACTCAACGACGAACAACCCATATCAACGATCGCGTCCATCAAGGCCCGTCCAAGAATCCGTCCAAACGCAACATGTTTATATACATGCAAGACTTGACAACGAACTTGTTTGGTTGTCTGCATCTCGCAGCCTTATTTAATTAATTTAATTACCTTCGCATTTAATTTGTATCTCTCGATAACGAAGATGATTACGAACGTACTGAGCATGTGAGTGCTTTTCTTTGTTTTGTTTTGTTTTTGTAGTGGTCGGGTACCTTGAGTTGGACGGTTGAGTCTGCATGCTGTCGTGTGCGCGGGAATATATGTTCCTGTTGAGTGCAGCTGCTGAGTTTGACGCTCGTGTTGATTCATTTTGTGTTTGCACTGTTTTTTTCACTCATTTCGTTGCGTTGCTTACTCGCGCTAGAATGCATTTTTGCGCGATGGAGAGCGGCCGGCGTGCGTAGCGTCAAAGTCCGGAGGTTCGAATCTCGGGGGAGGGTTTTCGTAGCCATGCGACGGTTTAGGACTCGCGGCTCGTACCGAGCTGTTATTGAGCACCATTGGTCTGGCTCGTTAGGAGACGCGGTGCGGTGACGATAAACGCTATGTTCCCGGTGCGAGTGCGCGCTTGTCGAGGTCCTTGGTTCGAATCCCAGCACTCGGCCCACGAGAAGGGCAGGAGATAATTTAGAGATGCCAGCTTAAGCCGTCAACAACACTTGCAACAAATTTTAGCTGTGTTCCTTAACATAGAGTATAGAGAACAATATATCTCAATTTACATGCAAAAAGTTTATAGAATAACAACGAACGGCAGTTTATGTGCAAAAGGTATACTATACATCAGTGCTGAGTTAATGAAACGCATATTCGGCTCCATCTAAATGAACCTGGACCTGTAGGTGATATATTTTGACGCTGGATTCGTAGTGAGCGTGTCGATTCATTCATTCCTTGCATAAGTAGGAGCTGCAGGACTTTTCTAAGTTGCTTAGCTTGTCATTATCTATAACGAAACAAAGTTTGAAGGAAACCGTAGCTTAACTAAGGTCACTTTATTCCATTCTAATGTGTGGAGCATAAGAATGACAAAAAAGTGAACCCTGAATGTGGCAGACAGGTCTTGAAACTAAGTCTGCGCAATAAAGCACGCTTCAGGACATTTCATTCAGGCACAGATTGCCGCACAATCAGTTTCGATAGGGTCATTTTATGACATTTTTTCAGAGCTTGATAGCAAAGAGACGCTGGCTTTGATTAAGCGTACATTTTAACGTAAGGAAAACCATTATGATGGTAAAACATCTACAAGTCCAGGCAAAATATGCGGCTTTCCCGGCGATAAAACTCTGCGATCGGCCCCTTACAATCGGTGAATTATAACTTCGTTAAACAAGGTCCTCGAACGCTTTTGCGCATATCCCACCGGGAACATAGCACCTCGTAGGGAACCCATAATTATAGAACGTGGTTCGCTTGGAATGTGTTCCTATATGCAGCTCATGTACATCTTGTGTTACGCGATTTTTTATTTAGCACATACCATACTGTTGCTGTATCTAGACATTTTTAGACATTTTCTAGACATTTTTAGACCTTTTTTTCTGTTGGTCACCGACTGAGATTACTTGGCGTGTTCGCTGTCTTACGTTTTTAATTTTGTGTTTTTCAAGTTGTTCTGTGTTATACGATGTTCTCATAGCAGGACGAGTGTACATAGAAACGTACCTGCTGAACACATCTCTCATTTCATTTTTAGACGCTGTGTACACATGGTCGGAAACCTTGTGTGTATCTTGTACAACTACATCGTGCGCGGACGAGTAGACAGTATTATTTATTTTTATTACAAACGCACGCTATCCGCGAATATTTATATCTAAGTTATTCGTATACGCATATACATACAGGGTGTGCAACCCGAAGGTGACACGAAGACATGCAAGAGAGAAGAGTAAAATGCCAATGCATGCGTTTTTTGTTTCTTTACAACTTCTTTACACAAACTTTAAATAGCTAATTTTTATTCCCAATGCCCTTTATTTCGTCTCTGTGCTCCAAGTTCAATTCTTGTTTTCGCGTTGCGTGTCAAGAGTGGTGATTCTGTTGCGTTGTTGCGTTGTATTCTGTTAGTTAATGCGTGTTTTCACAACTGCGTGCTCAGGAATACCACACGACGCAGATAGATGTGTAGAAGTGATGTCCAGGTGAACGCGAAGAATTCTACAAGCATTTTTGTTTGTACTTTTACTTCTTTTGTTGTTATTTATGTTTTTCTCCCTCCTTTTCGCGCACCCTTTTACTGTGCGCACGTTTCTGAAAAAATCGGTGCTTTATCAGTTGTCAAACATCCTGTTCTTTTAACCAGTGTTTGTGTTATATTTTGTGTTCAACCTTGTTTTGTAGATTATATACCAACGACAAAGCGAGAATATATATATCTATATTTACACCTGAAGTGCGAAAAAAAAATGAGACCTGGGAAAACAATCGACAAACTTTCTTAGGGTACTGCAGACGGTACATCCTGAGAAAGAGGACGGATGGAGGAGGAATAAAAAAATGTGAAATAAAAACAAAGACGCAAACCACACTTGAGTTCGTTACTTGATTTCCTGCTTACTTTTCATTTCACTTCACTTTCACGGCGTACAGGCTGAAATAATTGCAATATTCGGTTAAGTTGGACTCGATATCACCATGCATTCTAGTCTCATTTAGTGAACACCTCACAGCAGAAGAAAGATTCACGGGGACGCCTATCTGTTGACAACGCGATATGATAAGCAGCTGTTGATGCCTTCAGCAAAGCGGAAAGCGCTTGTCTGCGTCGTTTACTTTCCGTCCCGTGTGTTCCCTGTGCGCTATTTTTTACATCATGTTGATGCCTTCACCGGAAATGACGTCACGTCCGGTCTGGTGACATCCCCACCCGACTGATGACATCACTTTCCCCTAACCAATAGGAATGATCCAGTCTGGTGACGTCCCTTCCCTCTAGCCAATAGGAATGATCCAGTTTGGTGACGTCACCTCCCTCCAGCCAAAGGGCGAATTTTACGACCGACGACGCATTTTGGTCCATGGGCCATTTAATGCTATCGCATTGAAACCGAAACTTTGAAGTCAGCCTTTATAAAGCAAGCTTTCTATGAAATTTGGCACCAGCTATCTTGATCAGAGTGAAAGCGCCGCTTGTAAGACCAAATGTAACGCAAAGGTAGAAATGACACAAGGTTGTCAGCTTCAGCGGACAGAACTTAGCTTACGAAGCTTGTGGTCTTTGATATTAGAACACAAGGGCAATTCAGCATCAAGCGTAACTACATCTGATTGTGACAAATGCGCAAGTTGATTATCGCATAGGGAGGACGTTATACATCTCCAGCTTTTCGGGTGGTGTTTAAATGACGCGGCTAAAACGCATACAGTTTGATTCGGCGGATAATTCTGGTACTCCGTGGCCATCTCCGTAACCAGGACGACAAAAAATATGAAATGTAGTTGTTGCGACTCAAGGAAGAACGTAGCGGAAAGTGCGTGGTCGTGTCTACAGTCTCCAGTTGGGTCGCAATCACTGCAGACAGAGGAGAGTTGAAAGATGTGAGAGGAAAGATTGAAAGAAGAGACGCGTCCACAGAAGCGACGACGACGGCTGCCTCGGCAATGGATACGCCTAGATATGAAATGCAGCGATTAAAGGTGCACTAAGGAGGAATACGAAAGAGGAACTCGTCTTTTTAACGCGGGAACTCGATCTACTTCCGAGCATTCTTAGAACTTACAATTATTGCCCTGTGCTGCCGATTTCCCTAATTTAAATGGGATTGAACGTCCCGGCTCCCGCCTTTTTTTTTTAACTCAACCGCAGACGGTATAGAGGAGTCAGCCAACCTTCCACCCAGTCCCGTGGCGGCTTGCCGCTCTGCCATCGGCGGAGTGATACGTAGCGATCAGCGAAAGCAAAGAGTCCACACGTATTTTTATTTCCGTGAGCCTAATTTGCAACTATGTAGCCTCTGACTGTACCTATTTATTCATGGAAACCTAAAAAAAAAAACAAAAGAAAAGCGAAAGCGAACCCGCCACGCGACTGCCTGAAAGGCACTCCACGCGTTAGTTGACTCCTCCGACCGTCTGCGGTGAGTTCAAAAAAAGGCGGGAGCCGGAATGTTTAATGCGATTTAAATTATCGAAATCGGCCGCACAGGACAGTAATCCGAGGTTTCTAAGAATGCTCGTAACGTGTAGATCGAGTTCCCGCGGTAAAAAGACGAGTTCATATTCCTCTTCAGTGCACCTTTAAGGCACCTTGTCTCAGATGGGCTGCAGGATTCGTAAGTAAAAAAAAAGTTACAGAGCAATAATGCTATTGATGCGGCAGAGTATGCGTTAGCATTACTGCTCTCCCCTCGGACGGAGCAGCCGACGCCGCTGACGGGTTCCGACCGACCGAGCTGGTGACGTCATCCAGTCCATCATTCAACCTGTTAAAAAGCGTGAAAACGGAGAGGGTGATTTACCTCTCCAATCTGCCAGCCGTCGTCTCGTCTCTCACCCTCTCTTCGTCTCCCTCTCCCACTCCCCTCCCCGCGGAGAAGGGGATTTCTCATGTTGCAGTGTCCGCGCTGTGAGGCGGGCAAGCCGGAGGAGACGCCGCTCATGATTCTACGACGACATTCCAGAGCCTATAGCTGGAAACAGCTTAAAGAGAGCAGCAGTTGGCAACAACACATTGCACGCATGGTGCTGCATTACTCCGCTAATGGATCACAGCAGTAAACCAAATAAAAAAAAATATATATTTCGCTCCGTTAAACCACTCACAGATATAAAAATTCTGGGGGCCATATTTCCATCTTATGATTAGCTTTTTATTTAGATAAGAAAAGCTTCAACAACTGACTGTTTCCTTGTGTACTTGTGACTATCACTTGTGTCCGACAATAGCTCACCGCTCTGTTAAACCACTCACAAGTATATAATATTATCTGTGGCATTCGGTTTGCAGCTTTCGGGCTGCGGCCGTGTATCTGTATTTTTCAGCCAGCGTCCGTTCCGGCGGACGCGGTTGTTGCCACGCGCGTCTTTACTCTCTCTTTTACTCTGTCCTCTTATCTTTCAACTCTCTTCTATCTGCACGTGGCAGCGGTGGTGGCTCGGCTTGAGCCAGTTGGCAGGCCCGTGCACTTTTCCTTTTTATCCGTTTCTCAGTCGCAACCAACTCACAAGTATAAAAATTCCGGGGGCCATATTTCCATCCTATGATTAGCTTTTTATTTAGATAAGAAAAGCCTCAACAACTGACTGTTTCCTTGTGACTATCACTTATGTCCGACAACAGTTCACCCTTGAGTACATTAGAAGCTTTGGTTTGGTTTGGTTTATGGGGTTTAACGTCCCAAAGCGACTAAGGCTATGAGAGACGCCGTAGTGGAGGGCTCCGGAAATTTCGACCACCTGGGGTTCTTTAACGTGCACTGACATCGCACAGTACACGGGCCTCTAGAATTTCTCCTCCAAAGAAATTCTAGCCGCCGCGGCCGGGATCGAACCCGCGTCTTTTGGGTCAGCAGCCGAGCACCATAGCCGCTGAGCCACCGCGGCGGCCATTAGAAGCTTTCATTGGAATGCAACATCGTCCAATTCCTTGAATCTATAGAAGATCAACGACCCAGAAGACAATGCTTGCTGAACACCGCTCGCGGTTACTTACCTAGCAAAGTATAAGCAAGTTCCGTAAACTACTTAGCCTCTAATGTCCAGCATTTCTGGACAAAAATTTGGAATATTGGAACACTGTAAGCTACTGATACGGATGGATATATTGAAGATAATTGTCCATTCTTTTGATGCGAAGCAAAACCTTTCTTATAAAGTTTTTCCATCGCTCGCATCGAGTAGTTAAGCCTGCCATAGGAAACCAATGGGGAACTCTTTTGACGATATATCAAAAACGTTAAAATCGTTAAATGCAAAAAAAAAAACCAAAAATGCGAGCCCGAAGAGGGGAGATCTGAGGGTATACTGATTGTTATATAGTAAAACCTTACGATATACGAAATAATTGCGTTCATAAATTATTTCTCGCGGAAAAATGCTTTTATCCGGAATTACTGAGTATGTGAGGCCGGAAAATGAGGGATGGTGAGTATATATGAACGGACGAGACACCGCCACGTGTGGAGCGGACCGAACCCGCGACCTTCGCTTCAATGAGGACAGTATTTAAGGATCGGTGAAACAACAGACAACGCCATAAGCGAAGCTCATATTTGGCTAGTGTAATGGACAGCGATACGCAAGAGGAAAAAGCAGTCTTCGCCCAAACACTTAAGCGGTCAATGACAGAGGGAGACTGAGGAGCCAAGGTTCATTATGCACACGCGTCCGTCTGGGAAAGTACAAAAATAAGCTCTAGAGCAAAGGAAAAGCTAAACTGCAGTTAAAGGCAGAATCGCACCAGCATATAGCTTTTGGTACAGCTACACGAGCGATACGAAAGGGGGAAAAATAGCGACGAAATGCCCGCTGGGCATGACGGCCTGGAGGTTGGTTGCGACACAGCAATTGGCGAGGTCTTTATGTACACGTCGACAAGCAGACACTTTCGCGGCAAGGGTAAAAAACTGGAGGAGACACTTAGGTTCCGCCTTAAAGGGGCTGCGAAACACTGCCTGGGGGAATACCGGCTATACTTCAGGCGGGTTCTTTATGTCACACAGATGCTGACTTAAAAAGAATTACAGGAATCGATGCACAGGAACGGGAGTTATTCAGTGAAAAAATTTTAAAATACGAGCAAACAAAAAGCTGCCCTCAACTCGATTTTGGCGGGGCTTCCCACTCCTATTTCGCTCTCCCAATGACGGCACCTGGCGCAACCAATCAAAACAGCCAGCCAGAGCACGTCGCGGAAGTTTGTACTCCATGGTTGCCTGCTCTCTGTAACTCGTTCTTGCTGAGACTAGCAGCGTTGTTTCCATGCCAGAGCGCCCCTGGTGGTGTATTTTTATTTTACTTGCTTTGCAGGGCTTTTATCTAAGACAAAGAAATTGTTTTTGTTGATCTAATATAAAACGCAGACAGGTGACAAAATGTGTCTCTATTTATTCACACAATTTGCAGGATATTTACTGTTTGTCCGGTCATCAAGCTCGCGCCAGGTGATGTCATATCCGCTGCTAAAAACCCGCCACTGTGTGGCGACACCATCAGAGCCATGAAGTTGTTTTTCGGAGGACATTAAAATATAAAAAAAACGGAATGTACGCGGTATTACCGACGCTAACAGCACCATTATAACTAACTGTATGCAATCAACAGGCAAAACAGTTAACTAAGATTGTGTTTCTGGGCCCCTTTAAAGGTATGACGCCATAGCGTAATGAGTTAGTTCCGATATATGCAGAAAGCAATTTTCCATTTTACATTCATAGATGAATGGCAGTCCTCACACCCCTCCTGGAGCAGTGGTGCAGCGGTTAAGCGATGCGCCACTGCCCTGCGATGGCAGGTGCTCCCAGCGGTGGGACTTGTGCGGCCCGGGTTGCTCTTCCCGAGCGACCAGTCATTAATTCAACTGCCACCTGTCTCGGTGGACAGGTTGTGATGACGCCGCAGGGTCTCGTGACCTAGCCTCCATACGAATGGTCTATAGATAGTCTACAGACTTCATATCGACTCTATTGCCTTCCTATAGATATTTATTTTTGTCCACTCATAGCCTATACACTATCTATAGACGAAAGTCTGCTAAAAGTGTATGGCCATGAATCTATAGATTGTCTATAAACTGTCCATAGCATTTGTATTGCCTATATACTGTTCTCAAGGATTTGTCTATAGAGTGTCTGTAGACTTGATAGACAGAAGTCTATGGTCAGTCTATAGACTGTCTAAAAAATTTTTTGTAAGGGAGGTTGCCCACCTGCCTCCTGGGTTGCTCTCTGGGGACCACCTGCCCGAGTCATGCTCGGGATGTTTCGCTCACAACAAACGCAGCGATTATCCACACAAGTGTTGGACGCACCGACATGCGAATGGACTGTAGATACGCAAGCAGTAACAAATAAAGCAGTAATTACGCAAGGGCATCCATCCGAGCGCAGCCATTCGGCTACAGTGCTCCCTTAGTTACTCCAGCAATACGGCTACATTACTCCATTATTACAAATCTACTCCACATAGGTGGATTCCGCTAAGCATCGAACAAGTGGTAACTGTGACTGTCGAGAAATCAACGCGACAATAGGAAGGAATACAGAAGAGCGAAGAACGCACGAGACAAAGCTGCTTACCCAGTGATCTTTCATTCGGAATAAACATGAATTCACGTACTCTTGTATCCAGGCTAGCTACATATATGATATATGCTACCCTAGACCAGCTTTATTCTTATGGCCTGTCTGAAAACATGTTCGACCCCTGTACGAGTGGAAGACTGTACATCACGGTACCGTCTTCAGGATGAACGCATGTCAGGTGGCCTGATCTTTTGACGTCGGTTAACCGCCATTACTTCTGCTTCTAATCTGGCTTGATACACTTGAAGCATTCAAAGGGTATACGGCGGTGATTTAGCGTAGCTGATTGGTAAACAATTTTCACGTGTCATAGCCATTCTAGGACGCAGTGGAGGCCTCCAAATTAATTTTGATCAGGCGCTAGCTTGCACCCGGTACTCAGCGGGCGTGGTCTTTGCATTAGCCTCATTAGAGATGGCGCAGGAGCATTGGGATCGAACCCGAGAACGCTTGCTTAGCGGCCGAACATCGTAGCCACTGGGACACCTGTAGCTGTAGTGTGCACAGCTGAGGAGATAGATATGTAGCTGGTGATGACAAAAAAAAAGCCAGAGCGTCTTCCTTAGTTACGCCAGAGCAGGAACTTCTTGTTGTGTTGCTCCTAAAAAATGCGTCAGAAAGTCATGACTTGTCTGTTGCGACTTGGTAGAGTGATTACCCCGATGAGGCGGTGGTTTCGGGTTCGAACCCCAGACCAGGACGAGTTGTTCTTCAACTACGAAGTTTCTGTGGAACTGTACAGCTTTACTTTGTAGCCGTATTGCTGCGCTCGGGAGGATGCTAACGAGTATTCACTCTCTTATTATGACTTGTCCAATAAAAAAAAGAGGCAAAGAACATCACTAAATAACTTGGCATCACTTCGAGTCCTCCTAGCAGCTTTCCTTTTTCTCTCTCGAACTTGAACGTGAGCACCTTGTCAAAGCTGGACCCAGTCGGTAAGTCTGCAAATAGAAGCGATGCTGCTCGACAAGACCGAAGATGCTCATAGAAACCGGCTTTGGACACAATGTGCTTTGTTTTGTTTCCATATTGCGTACCGCCGTTGTCTTTCCTGACAACTTAAATGAACGCCACGCTGCAACGAGCACCAGGAACGCAATTTCATGGAAAGTTTGCGCAAGAAAAAAAAAACATATTTGGCTGCACGAATTCCCTTGGGACGTCGACAGAAGGGGCAACAAACTTTTAGAGAGGTCAAGCTCCAAACCTTTACATGCATGCGCATTATGATGTACTTAGACGATAAATAAGAGTTAGCCATAGCGTATAAAGCTGAAGGTAGCCGGTTATTTGCCTTTATTGGACGCATCGCTTAATCCGATCTGCCGGTTTATTCGGACAGACGACTCAGTCCTAGTAACATCGAGCCTACTGAAATGACTCCAGTTGATTTTAAACGCGCGTAATTTAGACAGTTTCGAGCTCGAGGTATCGACAGATGACTGTATTCGTTACAGCTATAATGTTCGTGACGTCTGTATGCTGTCACTGGTGACGTCACTGTTCGGTCCACTAAGCCTGGCACGTTGCCATGGTGCGTTATTGCGAAGTAATGCTTGACGTCACTGCACGATGACCAATCAGCATGCAGCAGCGTTACAGCGCCGTCACTGTAAAAGAACAAATGATAGTCAAACCTTTCGTCCTCCACAGCTTATATAGCTGATAGGGATGGCAGTACCAAAATGACACCACAGTAATGCGTCGTCACTGGTCCATCCACCACCCCACGTGAGCGCAAATCACATGACCGCCCATTCGTCGGCCAGGCCCTATGCAGACGACGTCCTTCAAGCCCGCACGAGTTTTTTGTTGCAACATATTATGCTGACGCCGCTTACCTCGGAGAAATTCACTCGGAGAACTGTGGCTGTAGAAATGCAAAACTCTAAAGTACTTACGGCACTGGGTAAGGCGTTCGGCAGCGACATCTATGGGGTCTTCGCAGCGGTCGCAGGGGTAGGTCGCACGTGACGTCACGGCCGCCATGATGGAACACTGGAAATAGTTTCCGCAGTGAGTCAGAACAGGTGGCGATAAGCGGATTACAAAAAAAATGGACGGACAAGCACGCAATCTGATGCCAGCAGCATGCGTAAACAGTGGTGATTTTGACTGAGTGCTTTAATGATGAAAGGCTTTTGAAATGATGCTTTTCCGTTTAGTGATTTTCCAATTTTGACTCAACGAGATACCTCAACTTGCGTCAGATCATTCCGTATTTACTTCTGCTGCTTTACCTGAACTTGCCACGGTAACGCATTCGCTTTTGATTGGCAGGCTTCCCAGGGTTTGCCACAGTAAAGTTTGCGATGAATTACTAACCACAGAGCTTGCCACTGCCGTTTCTGCAAGATTACGATGGGCCTCCTCCCCCCGTGTAAGCTGATGCAATTGCTTACACCAATCAATTCCTCAGTGAATGCTTTCACTTTATGGAATTTGATGGACCCTTTGTTTTAAGCATATCCGTCCACTGGTGTTCCATGCGGAGGATTGGGATTAATCGTCCGGACCATAGCGTTAATTGCGATCAGCGGGCGGCCGCGTAGTTCTTGTGGGCGAAGACACACTTCCGCAAGCAAGCAAGATCCTTACAACGCGAGCGGAAGATGGACCTTGATTCGGTCACGCCTATAGATTGACGTTCTCGTAGATTTACTGCATAAAACTTATCACGTGACTGCTCTATCACTGACACGAGCGCCCCCCGACGTCAACTACCGACCGGCGTAGCGGCTTTCTCCCTTGCCGCCTTATCGGCGCTGCGTCGGGCTCTCGAGTCATGTTATCGCTGACACGAGCGCCGCCAGACGTTGCCGCCCTCGCCTTCCGCTGTCTCGCTTCTAGCTTACTCTCTTCGCATAGGCGATGCGCACTAGGCTCCGCTTCACCCTTACAGCAGATTCCCGGAAGGGGGGGGGGGGGGCAGTAGCAGGATACCGTTGATGATCTGTGGTAGTTGTGGGGCACGATAGGTACCCAAGTAAACCGGACGACGTTGGGAAACTATGTATAGATATGTTAGGTATTAGAAAGTTAGGTGGCCGGATGAGATTAACAAGTTTGTGGGGATACGGTGGCCGGAACTGGCGAAGGACAGGGTGAATTGGAGAGACATGGGAGAGGCCTTTGCCCTGCAGTGGGCGTAGTCAGGCTGATCAAGATGGCTGATATGAAGAGTTCAGAGCATATTTCGTGGTCACTGAAGTACAGGCCCAGAGGAAAGTAAATAATAAGAACGGTAAACTGGGCTAGTGCCTTCTCGTTCTGTGTCTTCGTTTTTTGTGCAGTTTTCAGCATGAAAGTAAATGGACCGAGTGAGCGGTGGGCGAACTTTCAGTGGCTTCAGGCCGAGATGTTTCCTGCGGCGCCGTCTAGCGAGTAAAACAGAAAGTGATAGCACATTAAAACCAAGCGAGATGTGTGGCACCATGCAAGAGAGCTTCATTAACCGGGGGTGCCTAAAGCTGTAAGACGTCAAGCCTTCAACGCCAAAATTTCGGTAGAAGGTAGTCTGGAATGTGAGAAATTGAGCGGTTCTCAACGTTGATCACTATCAGCTTATTGGTCCTCAGTGCACATATATAAGCTGACCACTCTAAACAGCAGTGATTTTGTCGCGCCTTATTGCTGTCCGCTGCTACTGACGGGATATCCTGCTAGTGCTACAGATCTCAGAGGCGTCCCACGCATGTGCACGGCTCCGGAATCTGGGAACGCTCATCTCGGACGACCCTTGCGGTCAACAAACTTTCATTCGGAAACTATGAAATTCTGCAAATTAATGTGTTCACGTGACCATCATGTCGTAAATTGGTTTTTGAGGGAAGGAAATGGCGCAGAATCTGTCTCACATATCTCCGCGGACACCTGAACCGCGCCGTAACAAAGAAGAAAAAGAGAAAGAGGTGCCGTAGTGGAGGTCTACGGAATAATTTCGACCAGCTGGGGATCTTTAACGTGCACTGACAACGCACAGCACACGGGCGCCTCTTGTGTTTCGCCTCCATCGAAACGCGGCCGCCGCGGTTGGGTTCGAACCCGGGTACTCCGGCTCGGTAGACGAGCGCCTTACCACTGAGCCACCGCGGCGGGTAGACCATCATGTCGCACGTTTGGTTTGGCGGCGCCATGAGAAATGCTGTTCTGCGTAGAAAAGTTATGTAGCGTATCTAACCACGTCGTTTTTTTCTTTTCTTTTTCTGATATGCGCAGGGAAAACTGCTTCAAGAACGAGAACTTCCTCAAGTGCGCTGAAGCCCTGCTCCTACAGGACGAGATGGAGGGTCTCAAGAGCAAGGTCGACTACCTCTACAGCCGCTAAAACCTACCGCTAAGAAGAGAACGCCATCTCTCGGCAAAAACTATTTTTATTTGTACACGTAAGCGCCACCCGGAAAGATATAAGCCAATCACACCGAAGCCGCCCAAAATGAAAACGCCCACCATAACCATCAACGCCACAACCACCACTTCCTCGGACAGACAGATTCACCACTCGACTCTACTCGGACGAAGCTCTTACTCACGGGACGGGGCAACCACATCTAGCAGCAGCAACGCCATATTTCCCAACTGCAAACCTCCAGAAAAAAAATATATATTTTAGTGAAGCCGTCGTCACTCAACGACAGCAGCTGGATGGATGGATAGGAGCGCCCCCTTTGAAAAGGGGGGGGAGCAGCTATCTACGACGGCGGCGCCCCCAAGCGGTTGGAGGGAGCAACACGTTGGGCATGTCACGTGACTGTTGACCGAAGCGCTACTCCGACAACAGAGTTACTGCCTCGATATTTTTGCGGACGTTTCGGTTGAGCTTTGCTAATCTGGACAAAGCTTGAGTGCTCCAGTGCGTGCTTTGTCGCCGTTCTTTTTTTGACTCGCTATTTATGCCGTGACGTTGGCAGCTCGGAGCTGTAGATAAAAAGAGATATATTTAAAGAGAGTAAAGAACAAATACCTGGTGCTTTTTATGCTCTATGTGTGTATTTTGCTAGTTGTTTCGCTTGTTTACTCCCGCTGGTCCCGCCCCCTACCAAGTTCAATAAAAATCAGAAAACAAAAGCTCTGTGCATTTGGTAACAATGGGCCAAGGTCCGCTGCGACCTGTAGCGCTCCGTTGTCCAGTCTCATCAGTAAAGGACGAACGCCTCTTATGGCTCATGAGTGGGGTGGACAAGATGTGTCACGCTTTCACCAATCCATAGCCAATAATCAATCCAATCCATAGCTATCCAACAAGCCAATCCACATTCCAAAAAGGAACGAACCCGCCGCGGTGGCTCAGTAGTAAGGCGCTCGTCCACCGAGCCGGAGTACCTGGGTTCGAACCCGACCGAGGCGGCCCCGTTTCGATGGAGGCGAAACGCAAGAGGCGCCCGTGTGCTGTGCGATGTCAGTGCACATTAAATATCCCCAGGTGGTCGAAATTATTAGACCTCCACCACGGCACCTCTTTCTTCTTTCACTCCCACCTTCCTCCCTTCCCTTACGGCGCAGTTCAGGTGTCCGCCGAGATTTGTGAGACAGATACTGCGCCATTTCCTTTCCTCAAAAACCAATTTACCAACGAACTGTCAAAGAAGAAAAATAAGAAAAGAAAATGTGGGTCTAGGCGGGAGAGAGAAAGGAATTTCAATGAGAGGAAAAGGTGGAAAGGTCGGCCGGTGGTAACAGGGCCCTGGACTGCTACTCCGCACAGGGGAAAGGGAAGGGGAGGAACGGGAAAGAGCGAATGAAGGTTGGTGATGGCATAATACCAAGAGTTTCATGGGTGATGTCCACACACACACAGAGAGGCTGGCACTCGCATCGCGGTGAGTAGACGCACGTGAAACTCATGTCTTGAACACACACCGCCCTTATAAAAATTGTCTATAGACAGTCTATAGACATCTTATTGACTCTATTGACTTCCTATAGATATTGCTTTTTGTCTATTCATAGTCTATAGACTGTCTATAGAAAAAAGTCAACTAAAAGTGTATGACCATAAATCTATAGATTGTCTATAGACTGTCTATAGCATTTGTATTGCCTATAGGCTGCTCTTTAGGATTTCTCTATAGACACTCTATAGACTGACTTTTTTTGTAAGGGCGACACATGCCATTAACATATACTGGAGTAGGGGCTCCATGAAAGCACAAATGTAAACTATGTAAACTGCATAAACAAAGTAGATAGTGCACAGGCGGTCACAGACGGGTATCCAGGCGGGAACCGAACCTGTGCCTGCGGCGTGCGAGACTGGAACTATTCCACTGAGCCATGACGGTTCTTTTTTTGTCATTATTGCATGGAAGTACAACCGCACTGACAGGCTCTTTGGTGGTAACAGTAACCCGATCAGTGGGTGCAGAAAGCTGTATGGCTTCCCTTTGTAGCCCTATGGCTGCGCTTTGGTGGACATCAATGAGTAATTACTCCCTTATTTCAAATCTACTCCACCTTGCGGGATTCCCCTAAACTTTTGACCGAAAGGAGCATTTTTTCGTCTTGAAGATGAGCAGCGGGCAGTCATTGACGGATCTATTATAATCTTTAGATGAGGTAAAATCGGCCATTTCTTTTCTACAGCGTCACGACGGTTCTTTTTCTCTTTATTGCACGGTTCGAAATTCTCAGCTGATTAAAGTCGCGTCTAGTGAACGCAGAGTTGTCTTAGAAGCGTACACGAGTAAATACGAGCATATAACTTACATATGTCGCAATTCACGGAGTACAAAAGTACATTTCCGGTAAATTTATTTCTTGCTTGGCGTGTCGTAGCGCCACCATGCAGCACCTACTGAAAACCTCCCTCGTAATGTATGACGATGGACCAGCAAATGGCGCCATAATGCAAGCATAAATGCTTTCGCATTACCGCGCGCAAGTTCCTTCTCTTGAGCAATGGGAGGCCGTTCTGGTGAGCTCGGACCCAGGCATTCAAACCTTGACCACTAAGTGGGCCGCTAAAGTCGCCGCCAGCCATGGGTTGGAACTTGGAGGCCATCTAGCGCGGACCGAGATGTAAGACAATTGCTGCGCTATTTACTTCCCTCAAAAACCAATTTTCAATTAAAATGGTGTATTTGCTTGGTCAGTGGTAATTTTACGGGCAAATTCTGCATATAGTTGGAAACAACTAAAAAAAAACAGCAGCTAACACCGGACCGCGGATCGCAACAGTAAACGAAATAAGCTTTTTAATGTGTGGCTACATCAAGCTATCCACGTATGAAAATTCTAGTAGTAGTAGTACAAGACCTTTATTCGGCCATAATTTACAGGCCGAGCATGTCGACTGCCTGGGCGACCAGAAGTCGCTGTTCTTCCTCCCCTTCAGCGCCAAGCCAGTCGAGCCAGGTGGTGATGGACAAAGAAGGTGGAGGGTAGGAACCCGACTGCTGAGCAGCCGGGCAATAGAAGAGGCAATGGGCCAGGTCCGCATAGATACAGGGGCAGTTGGGACAGGAATGGTCTGATCGATAGCGATAGAGAAAGAGGCAAGACGGGGTGATAACTGCATTTATTTGGATGTGCCGAAGAAGGCGAGCCTCCAGCACCGTGAGCAATGCATGAGGGGGAGGGTAAAGGCGTTTGTCTAGAACTGATACTTTTTTTTCTACTACTTTTAAGACTACTTTTTCGTCGTGGAGACATTCTGTGCGCGGAGGCTGAATGTGGGCGGAGCTTCATTGTAGACAAGTTGTATCTCGGCCGCGGCTGTCGAACTTCGGTGGAGGCGAAATTCTAGAGGTCCATGTACTATGCTATATAAGTGCATTTAAAGACCTCCAGGTGGTCGATATTTCCAGAGCCCTTCACTACGGCGTCCCTCATAGCCTGAGTCGCTTTGGAACCCATAAGCCATAAGCATAAGTTGTGTCCGACTAAGCATGCACCCGCTGCAGCGGCGAACATGTCTAACAAGCGTTTGCAAAACGCAGACCAGAAATCATGCAGCCCCAACATTTAGAGGATACATCTAAAGGACAAAAATTTACATGCTCCGGTGGTTCCTGCACGTTAAGCGATATTATTTTTTTTTTATTTTAGTTATAAATCTTTGATGAAACAAATGAGAAATGGAAATGAGCGGACCACGTTGCAGATACGTTCTACTGGAAAAAAAAATTCAGGGGAGCACTTTGGCTATCTAAAGTGCGCAGAGGCGAAAGCCTTTAACCGCCTTCGTCGCTGCCCTCTGCTTGGCAACTGTTGAAGATGGTTTGGCGACTCTTGCTGCTGATTCTGTCTGGAACGAGACCTGTTTCGGGACTGTCGTATCAATTGCAAGACGACTCTTGGGGTCTACGTTTGCAACTATTCCTTTGTGGTCCGAGAAATGGTGAGTGGCACCGAGCAGGAACGCTTCTTGGACATCGTTGGGCCGCTTCTGAGTCATGGCAGCTGCAAGCGACTCACGCTGTTGGCGTCTCTGCTGACGTTTCCGTTCTGCCTCTGTAGAAGGGCTGCTGTTGAGAGGCGCCTGACGCTTGCGCTGGGCGTCCTTGATCTCTGTAGGAGTGGCCGCCAGACGGGTCTGACGCTTTCGCTCCGCATTTGGGTCTTCCTTGTAAGAGTGGCCGACAGGCGATACTGACGCATCCGCTCAGCATTCTGGATCTTCTCGGTAGGTGTGGTGCCCAGTCTCTTCCAACGCTTCAGTACGGCACCGCGAGCGCGTTTCGTACACCGGGCGACATTGGAGCGCGCGCGGGCGGCATCCTTCCTCGACCAACGTTCAGAGAGCAACTGAGAGAGCTCCGGGTGGTACGACCATTGCGCAAACCTGTGACGTCATTGCGCATGCGCCGTTGTTAAACCACCGTAGGATTGCGCGTGGGCAGTGTGCGCGTTGAGTTGGTTTGCGCGTTTACTGGTTATCATCAACTGATTATCATTAAACACTCTTCTTACATCTACTACTACACCGTTAAGTATCATTACTGACTTTTCAAGTAACCATTAACCATTCTTACTATCGTACTGATGATTGCATGGTTGGTTGGTTGGTTTGTTGGGGTTTAACGTCCCAAAGCGACTCAGTCTATGTGGGACGCCGTAGCGAAGGGCTCCGGAAATTTCGACCACCTGCGGTTCTTTAACGTGCACTGATATCGCACAGTACACGGCCTTCTACAATTCCGCCTCCATCGAAATTCGGCCGCAGCGGCCGGGATCGAACCCGCGTTTTTCGGGTCAGCAGCCGAGCGCCGTAACTACTGAGCCACCGCGGCAACCATACTGATGATTGACAGGTGCCGCGGACGCACGGACGGACGGACACGCTGCGAGTCGTGCCATAAAGGGTCTTCACCTTAAAAAAAAAAAAAAACTGCCTCTCCCGTAACCGAGAGTAGAGTAAGCATGAAATGTTTACGGGCATAATGCGAAGCGCACGCGGACACGACGAGACGCAGCCCTGACAAGAATGTACATGTATATGCAGCGCGTTCGAAACTGTCCGAAGTGCGTAGAGGCGAAAGCGTTTTCAGTACCACTTTGCGTATGTGACACTGGTGATGTTACCACTGGATTACGTCACACATAATTCATGACGAAGTAATGACCAATTACTGATTAGTGTGTAATGACTGATTAATGACTAAATACTAATAAACTGCTAATTAATGACGCTTAAGCTTCGCTTTTAGGAGTGGAACGCGACAGCGTGTTGTAGCGCTGCCAGGCAGTCCGCGGAACGCCACCACCCGTTCGGCGTGATGCCTCGTCCTTTGAATTTGAGTTTCTGAGGAGCGAAGGCCAGAGACCAATTGTTGTGACCAAGACTGGTAGACCTGCTCATGTATGGGTGTGACATTGTTATAATTCTGCCTGAACTGGTCCTCCAAAGAGCAATACACAGCTTTCAGGGCAACACAAATCAATTGGCGCACAAGCTCCGGGACCAGTACTTGTGCACCACCCAGGACTCCCGCGGGCCGGCGTACTCTTATGCAGGTTCTGAGAACGTTGAGCTGGATCAACCGTTCCAGCTCCACGACCTGAAGGCGGCCCTGGCAAAAATGAAACGCGGCACCGCTCCGGGTCGGGACAAAATTACAGTCAAATTGTTAGCCAACCTCCCCGACCCAGCATACCTGTCTTTATTGAATTACATTAACTCAATCTGACTTGGGGAAGTGCCACTACCCATGGAGTGGAAGACCGCCCTGGTCACCTTCATTCCTAAAGCTGGCAAGGCCATCAACACGGACAACCTCCGCCCCATCTCTCTGACTTCCTGTGTGGGCAAACTCATGGAGACGATGGTACGTGACAGGTTGTCCGAGTCCATGGAATCCAAACACTTATTCGCAGACACCATGTTCGGGTTTCGCCCACACAGATCTGCACAAGATGTCCTGCTACAACTCAATCGGGCTGTCCTCGACCCCGTGGAATGCCCTCACAATGACAAGGTCGTACTCGCCTTGGATTTGAAGGGTGCATTCGACAACGTTACCCACGAGATCATTCTCACCCACCTCTCTCAAATTAACTGCGGCAGAAATGCCTTTCAATACATTCGGCAATTTTTAACCGACAGACAATCTTACATTCGGATCCAGGATAAAGAACATGGCCCTTTTCATTTAGGAACCAGGGGTACACCCCAGGGCGCGGTGCTCTCTCCCCTCTTATTCAATTTGGCTATGATGCGCCTACCAGCCCAGCTGGGCGCTGTCGCCGGTGTGCAGCATGCGCTGTATGCTGATGACATCACCCTGTGGGCCACGCAGGGTTCCCTTGCAGACATTGAGGCTAACCTGCAGGAGGCGGCGACCATAGTGGACCGTTATGCTCGCCGCTGCGGCCTGCAATGCTCCACCCAAAAGTCTGAATTTGTGCACATACGCCCCTCACCAAAGTGCACAGCCAAAATTTCATTGTCTCTCGAGACAGGTCCAATCCCTGAAAATATAGAAGTCCGGGTACTGGGGCTCTTTATACATCAAGACAGACGGTCAGAAACAACATTGGCCAAACTCCGTCAGGTGGGGGACCAGGTGGGCCGCTTGGTCCGCCGGGTTTCTAACAAGCGCGGGGGGTTACGATGTAAGGACGCCTTGCGGCTGGCGCATGCATTTGTAACCAGTCGAATTCTACATTCGACTCCATACCTCCACCTGCGGAAGCAAGACGAGAATTCACTCGAAGTCATCCTCCGCAAAATTATTAAGCGGGCTCTAGGCCTCCCCGTGACCACCTCCAACAAGCGCCTCCTGGGGCTATAGGCATGGTGAACACATTTCGGGAGCTACGGGAAGCCCACTTGACTAACCAATACACACGTCTCTCGAAGACATCGTCGGGTCGCCGCCTCCTTGCCCGACTACACATCCAACACACCACTCTTATGGAAGAGCGCGTACGTATTCCATCCAAGTGGAGATGCGCCCTCCACGTGCGCCCTCTTCCCGCGAACATGAATCGTGAGGACCATAATGGCCGGCGCCTGGCGCGGGCGGAAGCCCTGGCCCGCCACTATGGATCGAAACCCGGCGTATTCTACGTGGATGCCTCAGGCCCCCACACCATGAGGGATGGTACACAGCCGCAGTCGTCCACCAATCCAAAACAGTGAACGGCCTTACTTTCCGAGCCCGTGACATAACACACGCGGAGGAGGTTGCCATTGCGTTGGCTGCATCTGATTCCAATTCAAAAACAATTATTTCCGACTCGCGAGGGGCATGTCGGAACGTCGAGCAGGGCTGGGTACCGTATTTAGCCTACCGCATTCTTCAAAACAGCGTCTACACCGGTGACCCCGCGCACCGGCGTATCGTTTGGGCTCCCGCTCACATGGGCCTTGAGGGAAATGAGGCAGTTGACGCCGCCGCCCGCGTGCTCTCTCACCGGACATTCCCCTCCGACCATGACGATCAGGAACTCGAATTTATTGCAGCTTACACCTTCAAAGACATCGTTTTACTCTATCAATCTGGCCATGGTCTTTATCCCCGCCCGTGTAAAGGTCTGTCAAAGGCGGAGGAGCGGCTTCTGCTCCACCTGTATACTAATACTTTGCTGTGCCCGGCAGCTCTGAAACACTTCGACCCTTCTTTCTCGGGCAGCTGTCCGCACTGTGCGGAGAAGTCTTCGGACATCTACCACATGGTGTGGGCCTGCCCCTCCAACCCTGCTATCCCCCCTAACCCCAACCCCAGCCGGGAGGACTGGGAGGCGACCCTGCTCGGCTGCTCTGACCTGCAGGCCCAACGGGCCTTGGTCGCGAGAGCCTGGGCGGCGGCCGATGCCACTGGGGTCCCGAACTAGGGACCTCCACCTAGTATTTGTAAGGGCTGGCCCCCTCTGGGTCAGCTCATGCGTAACCTCCTGTATTATACCTGCACATAAATGTTTTCCACCACCACCATCGTCCTTTGAACGCGACGCTTTTTGAGGAAAGGAAATTACGCAGTAATTCTCTGTCATCGCCGTGGACACCCGAACCGCACCGTACAGGAAGGGAGGAACGTCACCACCCGTTCGGCGCGATGCGTTGCCCTTTGAACGAAACGCTTTTTGAGGAAAGGAAATGGCGCAGTAATTCTCTGTCATATCGGTGGACACCCGAACCGCACCATACAGGAAGGGAGGAACGCCACCACCCGTTCGGCGGGAAGCTACCGGCGCTTGTATGCCGGTCCTGTAGGAGGGCTTAGAGAGTCTCGTTAAATCTCGTACGGTGCCCGGATGTTCTCGTTTCAGTGCCCGGATGTTGGCTCTCGGTCTTGGCGTGACTATCACCACACTGCCGACAACGGGAGCTAAAAGCATTTCATGCTTAAATATTGTGGCATGTATGTGCTTTTTGCACGCGTTATTAGAAATCGGAAATTAAAAATTGGAGGCTTATCAAGGTTAAGCCCAGTGGATGCGAAGCATGTCCTTAGCGTTTGGAGGCATCTTGACCGCATACACGCCCGGCGCAAAGACGCTGGCGCGGTTGCGGGCACAGAGACTGACGCGACGGCGGGCGCGCGCCGCCTCATCCCTGGCGTGACGTCACATAACACGTGATGCAGCGATGGTGGCGCCGCCGCCGCGTCGCGCGCGACGGCGCGAACCGAAGCGTGGAGGCCTCCGCCGGGCGACGTCCGACGGCGCAATATAAGGCCCCATCTGCAGCCGGTGTGACGTCATGTCACGTGACCTACTTGAAGGTCACTTGAAGGTCAATGGTGGCCACCGCCGGGCGTCGCGCGAAGGCCCGAAACCTACGTTAATATGCTTCGCATAATAATTCCGTGCATTATCAAAGGCACAGCTCGACTGATATCTTGATAAACATTGAGAAGGCACTGGTAGCAGTTATTTTTTGTGACTCGTTTGGAGACCAACCGGCGCTTGCATGCCGGTCGCGTAGGAGGGCTTAGAGAGTCTCGTTAAATCTCGCTAAGTCTCGTACGGTGCCCGGATGTTCTCGTTTCAGAGCCCGGATGACTGGAATTCAGTGCCCGGATGATGGCTCTCGGTCTCGGCGTGACGTCACCACACTGCCGACAACGGGAGCTAAAAGCATTTCATGCTTAAAAAAACATAATTAAGCGCCTACTATTCCACCTTTGTAGCGAACATATTGTCACGCCGCACCGCAGTGGAAAGATGATGATGGACTCGATGGGCGCGAGTCTGCGGTGGAGCACGCCTGACGCTGACCGTTCAGTGACGTCCCCGATCCCCGCTTATAAATAAACACTTTCCAGTCGACACAACTTCGTATTTCTATTATGCAAACGTAATGAGACGTGGTTCAAGTGAATGTCCGTAGTATCATCCGAAAAGGATATCCACAAGATAACGTGACCGGACATCTAAAACAAGGGCTTGCCGCGGGCATCCCTCGCAAGTCCTGGAAGGTGTTCGGATATTTGGCTATGATTCAGATATCCCTGGGACCTGGTGTTGTCAGTCGGCCCGTTGCCTTCCACACTCAGTTTCAAATAATGGCTCAAGCGTGAAATTGGCTTCGTCACAAAATTAATTCGGCTCTTTCATCATAGGCGTTGCATAACCCTCCTCGCAGCGCCGCCCCTCCTCCTCCGCTCTAACAGTGTCCTCGCCGTATTTTACCGTTTTCGATTGTTTACTGGATGTTTCTCTTGCATTGATCTGCGCAATACTGCTGGCCACTGCAATACTGTTCGACCTACTGCTTGCCACAGTCCTAGAAGGAATGCATCCAGCTCTCAAAAAGTCTGCAGGGAAAACAGTGATGCTGCATCTAGTTTGTTTCATTTCCGCTGCTTTTGCTCAAAGCATAAATTAATTTCTTGCCTTGTCACTCGTATGCCAAATACAACACTTGTCCGGCAATTCCTGAACGTCGTATTGTTCTCGCGGTATCAGTGTAAGTTCAACGCGGGAAAACCCAAGTCGCCGCGACGAATAATTCAAACACGGTGCACAGATCAGTGCAATAGAAACATTCAGTAAACAATCGAAAGCGGGAAAATACGGCGAACACACTGTTAGAGAGGAGGAGGAGGGGCGGCGCTGCGAGGAGGGTTATGCAACGCCAACGAGGAAAGAGCCATTAATTCTTATTTTGTGCTTACAATGCACGTTCTGTGGGAGTTCAGGTAATCTTTGTTTCCACTGGCAACGTCAGCCACCCTCTTCAGAGTTCTACCTTACTACTCTACGTTAACCTCTGAGCTTTCCTTCAATAAATTTTTCATTCAGTTTTTTTTATCAAAGCTCTGTGGCAATTAGCGTTCATCTCATTATTATAGAGCGCCTTTCAAAAGGGTGCACTGCTGTACATGATGAACAGGAAAAATGCACAGCGCTACTGAGACCGAAGAGAATAACAGACGCACTTTTCGTTAGTTGTGCATTTACAAAACTCAGAACCAATTCAGTTAAGAAACGGCAAATACATTCTTAGTTTTGGTTCAGTCGGTCTCTACGGCGTGAACTTGAACCCATGGACAAAGCATTAGACGAAACTTACCTGTTCAATTCATGGTTGAAATAAAATGGCTGAAATCAACCATGGCGCCTAATTCGAAACTGTGGTTGTGTGGCAGACTGTTAAATACGGCACTCTCGACGGATTGCTTGCGGGGCAGAAGGCTGACTTCACTTCAAGGAAAAGCGGCAGCACGACGATGGCGACACAGACAGCAGTGCGAAATGTTGGCCGCCTGTCGGCTCAGAAAACAGCGATCTTCCTGTGTGACATGCAGGAGAAATTCGCAAAGACGATACAGTACTTCCCTCAGATCGTCGCCGTCTCACAGCGGCTACTCAGGGCTGGCCGCGCGCTCGACATGACTGTAATCGTCACCGAGCAATATCCGAAAGGTAAGACCGCTCGCTACGCTTCTAGCACCGCGTGTGTTATTCGTGGTTAATTATAGTTAAGTGATGCCGTGACCCGCACATGGTAGGTACGCTTTCAACAATACTTAAGCACTGAACTGCCTGCGTTAAGTTCTCGTAAGATTCCGTGGTACGACCAGTACAACAGCGATATGTTTCGAGCGTGAGCGATAAGCCGCAACGCATTCCGAGGTCAAGAGCCTCCTGCGAAGCGCATTGAACACTGGCGCACATTGTTAGGATAGAGAGCAGTGGTTGAGACGGGACTGGTAGCTGACTTAATGCGTTATTGGAGCCGTGACGAAGTAAACACACGCGAGGGGCAATTTCCTCACTGGCGTCCCAGAACCCTCCTCGCAGCCAGGGTTGCCAGGTCCTAAATTTTAAAAGTAGCCACAAAAAGCTGAAAAGTAGCCAAAAAAGTAGCCAACCAGCTGCCGAAGTGTCAAAAGTAGCCAAAAGTAGCGCCAAGGTTGCAGAAAAGCGTCACCAGAAGCATAAAAGCGCAAGAAATATATAATTCTTGTAGGACGCAGGGTAATTTGTGAATGCGAATAACTCTGAATTACAAAAGCATCGCAAATCAAATGAAAGGAAATACATGAACACCATGGCACAGAAGCACGGAAACCAAGGGAAAGAGAGTGTGGGAAAAGTAATCAGAACAGTTTTTCTTCTTTTCAGAGGAGAAATAATTGGTTTTGCTAAGCCACAGCCATGGCAATTTTAATTCCCAGATATATATGTATATATGTATATAGATATGACATGCCTGACAATGTTTTTTGCATGAAATTTCTTCACTGCTCCATAAACAAGCGTTTGATTTGATGCGCCTATTTCTTTTTCCGTTTCTCTCCTGTGATCTTTTTCAAGCTTTATATTGCAAAAATAGACTGATCGCCACATGCAGTTCATATGTTCTAAAGGCATAGAAAGCATAGCCTTGGCCAAATTTTTTCAGGTCACATGGCTTCCTTTTCAGCCGTATTCTGGGGAATTCATGGCTCTCAGGATATCGCTGTACGATACGAAGAGCCTTCGTCATCGCGTTTCAAAGCGTTTCGCTCTTCCCCGTTCCCCAGTAATCGGCTGAAAGGAAACTGTATTTGCCCTGAAAAATTTTAACCAAGACTGTAATTCTCAGCATCATCATGTGTGGCCGATCAAAGCGCTTTGAACCAGTATCCAACTGAGGAAACAAGGTATATCAGCTAAGTAGCAATTCACATCCTTATTTAGCTGAAGCGCATTGAGTGCATGATTGAGTGAATAGCCGCGTTTATATGAATGCGACAAAAGTCGACTCAAGTCCAGTTATTGAGGGAAAGTGCAAAAGCGTCGAGGCAGAGAGTAGAGGACGATTCATGCCTTTCCTTCTCAAAACCTGCTCTTTCCCTCAAAAACTTGAGTAGAGTCGACTTCTGTCGCATTCATGTAACCGAGGCTTATGGAGATGGGACATTTCTTATCGCTGGTTCTAAGGAAACCTTCATATCAGCATAGCATAGCGGAGGCGGAATCTCGCTTGGGAGAACACAGGAGCCAGTGAACACAGGAGCGAGAAGTATTTTAAGTCTAGGACATCATTACAAGCAAAATTTTAACAAAAAGACTGGCACCGCCAGAATAATGGTGTTTGCGTATGGCATTCTGACGCACTCAAGCAAAGATGTATGGATCATTGGCAGAAAAAGAGGTCCATTACAACCCTAACTTCGCTTTCAAAAGTAGCCAAAAAGTAGCCAAGTAGCCAAGTTCAAATTTTTGTCGCCAAGCGGTCCTAAAAGTAGCCAATTTGGCGCAAAGTAGCCAAACCTGGCAACCCTGCTCGCAGCGCCGCCTCTCCTCCTCCGCTCTTTTCTCTCTTCTCCTCTTTTTTTCTTTCACGGCTGTTGCGCTCTTCGGTCTATTCCTCCGGCGAGTCTGCCTCCGCGCACCGCCGCCGCGAATCTGCGCGTCTTCTGAACCGCGGCCTGGTCAGCGCGCCTCTCAATGTGCTGACGCATGAACACGTAGGTGGTGGTGGAAACGTTTATTGCCAATGATGTAAATCGTAGGGGGCGCCTGGTTTGCCGCAAAAGTTTGCATGATTACGAGAATTGGTCTGGGTATCGGACATGCAGCAGTATTGGGTATTGAGCAGTCCGGGTTTGTAGTTGTCGTCAATGTGCAGCCTGCGCTATGGTGAGGGACGGAGCGGGGGGTGCGTATTCCCTTCTTTTGTCTCGGTAATACGAGAGAATATCACGGAAGGAGACCAGGTAGTGCGCGGGCCGCGGGCGAACGGACCGTCGTGTGAATCGCCCTTTAACGCCATTTTAAGTACGTGCGCAGTCGCCTTCTTTGCGCGAGGACCGTGCCGGCCATACAAATGGCTCGAAGGGCAACGCGAAAATCGCGAGCCGGCCGCCCTAGAAGCTCGCCAGGAGCAGAACAGCTGTGAAAGACAATACGAGCAGAATCGCTTTATTAAGGCGAAAGCCTTTAATGCCTCATACTGTCGTGAGCAGGGAATGCACTACCTGGTCTCCTTCCGTGATATTCTCTCGTATTACCGAGACAAAAGAAGGGAATACGCACCCCCCGCTCCGTCCCTCACCATAGCGCAGGCTGCACATTGGCGACAACTACAAACCCGGACTGCTCAATACCCAATACTGCTGCATGCCCGATACCCAGACCAATTCTCGTAATCATGCAAACTTTTGCGGCAAACCAGGCGCCCCCTACGATTTACATCATTGGCAATAAACGTTTCCACCACCACCTACGTGTTCATGCGTCAGCACATTGAGAGGCGCGCTGACCAGGCCGCGGTTCAGAAGACGCGCAGATTCGCGGCGGCGGTGCGCGGAGGCAGACTCGCCGGAGGAATAGACCGAAGAGCGCAACAGCCGTGAAAGAAAAAAAGAGGAGAAGGGAGAAAAGAGCGGAGGAGGAGAGGCGGCGCTGCGAGGAGGGTTCTGGGACGCCAGTGAGGAAATTGCCACGCGAGGTCCCGCGGTTACCAGTTTCCTCGTTTAAAACCGCGCGGAAGTGGAGCTCGCGTGTTAATTGTATGTGATGTTTATGTGCAACCTTGCTTCAACGACTTCGGAGTCTGTAAGCTGTTTAGTATGTTTTCTTTTTTTTCAGTCTGGCGTTTTCATTGCACAGCTACTGACCCGCGGGTTCTATCCTGGTCGCGGCGGTCGCATTTCGATGGAGGCGAAAAGGCTCTTGTAATGTGCGATATCAGCGCATGTTAAGGAACCCCGGGTGGTCGGAATTATCCGGAGCCCTCCACTACGGCGTCCTTCATAGCCCGAGTCCCCAAACCCCATAAGTCCATAAACCTACGTTTTCATTACCAAATGAAACCGGAGCGTCTTAATTTTGAGGCGCTTGAACCTTGTGTAAAATTGTCTGTAGACTGTGCACTTCGTTTACATGCAACTGTTAACATAAAATGCAAAGTTAGAAACAATGCCTAAGAGCCGAAACAAAAGCTTTGGTGTATGGTATACTGTGCACTTCGTTTACATGCAACTGTTAACATAAAATGCAAAGTTAGAAACAATGCCTAAGAGCCGAATCAAAAGCTTTGGTGTATGCTGGTAGATAGATCTCTTGCTTCATGTACAAGAATAATTCCTTTCGTTGTTAGTTTGGGTATTTCTTTCCGAGATTATGGTGCCTCACTGTGTGGAATGAATTTCCGTCATTCATATTTGCACCGCTGCTCCAAAGGTTGTGTCACTAAGTCATGTCTCATCTTGTTCATAAGCCTCTATTTTGCACTTGCATTCCAAGTTCTGCTTCGTGTTAACACGCGTAAACCAATTGAAGTTTTGTGGGTTTTAGCCTCTTTTTGTGCTTCAACTTGGTTACAATAGTGATAACAGTGGCCTTTGATGGACTCAGGTCAGAGGCAAGCGTCCCTGACTTTCTGAATAACAGATTGTTGGGCGAGTTGGTGGATGATGCAAAATAACCGCAGCGCAACTACGACAGCATAAGGAAGAGAACGACGCATGCGCACTTGTGCTATTAATTAACTACTAGGTATGTTGAACACAAATGCCACCTTAATGACTAACACACAGAGCCATTGTTGTGCCGACAAAATCCTTTCACAGAAGGATGCTTCTATGCAGGGCAGTAAAAGAAAAGGTGGTGCAATAATTGAGGCTAAATAATTTTGCTTTTGAAACTGCTCTACATAGTCCTCTTTTGCAAATGGGGCAAGTAGTATGGTGTCACTCATTGCTGGGCTAGTTGGTTCTGTAGCACAACACGTGTAGTAGTTCTGTAGTACACACTTAGTAAGGGAGTAAACTGATTTAAGCACATGCCCTGCCTTTGGCTGTCATTGTGCATGTATGGTTGCGTTTTTGCAAATTTAAACATGTATGCTTTTTGACCCTGCACCATCTGGCGAGGAGCGAACATTGATTGGGATCATGGACAAAACACGAAGCATGCTCTTAACAGTACATGTGGGAACCTTCCAGAAATCTACCATCATTCACCGTGAAATTTCAATCGTACTTAAGCCTTTACCATTCCATCAAGCGTTTTGTGTGATCAAAGGACCCATACGGACCCCGAAACGGCGTGTTTTTCTCTCTCTCAATGTTGGCGAGCGTGTGTTTACTCTTTCGGCAATGTGTGAGAGAGAGAGAGACTCTTCAATGAAATACAGAGAATTTAGCCGGCGTTTCAATATCGCTGGCATGCTACTCTGCATAGGGAGAGGAATTTGGGAGATAAAGACAGAAGGAGAGCAGCGTGGAAGAGGTAAAAAAAAAAAAAAGATAAAATGCGGCCATGAAATGGGTACTAAGGATGCAATGGCGAGTATTGATGTAACCTATGGAATGACGGAGTGCATAGTCCGACAAATGGGCTGACGAAGTTCACTGCATGAAGAATGCATGAAGGTAACGTGCAAGTGAATTTAGAGCTTATCGAGATGTCCAATGTTTTTTAAATATGTAAAAAGAAAGTTCATTGCAAGTCTCTGTTGCCTGAAGCAGGCTAAGGGACCTGAAACTTCGTCCATTGTTAGGGGCACTGGGCAGAGCTTCTGCATGCAATGTTCATAGTACGCACGCTCGTTAGCATATGCAGGCAATGTGTGCTTGTGTTTGTGTCTTCCTCCATTCTTTGTTTCGGTGTCCTTGCATGTGTTGCTGTTGACAAGTCTCACTGGACTCGTGCATATGTTAACTTTGAAGTTCAATCTCTATTTCCTTACCAGGCCTTGGACACTCAGTGCCGGAGCTGGGCCTGGCAGAGTTCCCAGACATCAAGCCGATCGAGAAGACGCAGTTCTCCATGATGACTGCTGAAGTGACCCAGCAGATGCAGGAGAAAGGTCTCGACTCGGTCGTCCTGTGCGGCATTGAGACGCATGTCTGCGTCCAGAACACAGCGCTCGCTCTGCTCGAGAAGGGATTCAATGTGCACATCGCTGTTGATGCTTGTTCCTCACGCACCATGGTTGACAGGTGGGTGACCAGATGCGTAGATGTATCGAGGTGGAAAGCTAAGCGGCTGTTGCGACTCGAAAGTTTTGCTTGTGGCTCTAATGTTCTTATTGCTACAACTTGATGTGAATCTCTAACTATACGTACACGTGCTCTAGTCAAAAAGTGCACATTACCACTCCCTCCTTGCCTTCAGTAGATCGGCCCACCTTTCCTCACTCATTTAACACCCCCGCTTTTTTTTTCTTTCTACCTTCCCAATTCCCTTTATGCTCCGAGGCAATAATGTTATCTAAAAAAAGGGGGCGGGGGGCATGAAATGTTTAGATTATGTTCGGCGTAACCTTTTCAGGCACTATTTAAATGGCATATAGTACAGGTTTCAAGAAAGGCAGTTCATTAGTTTTTGTGTGGGAAACCCCGGCGATACGTACACACACATAGAAAATTTCTTAGAAACTGTCAATATAGAAACTGTTATATAAAAACACCAAGATTTAGGAAACCAACACTAGGGATCGTGGAATCATTTTTTACTTCAAAAATGCGCATGACACAAGAAATCCAGAAAAAAAATAGAAATTTTACTGTCGGAAAGAAAATTGTGGACGTCCTTCCTTGCTATTTTCAGGCAGCCCCACCCAACTAAATGGGACAATATCTCATGGGGGGTCACAAACTTGCAGCCAGAAAAATGGCTCTAACTTGGAATTAAGCAGAGAAAGAGAGAATACGAGCCAGCACCACAACTGACTTTTTAAGAAAAACTGTTCATTACTTACACCGTAGTTTCCTTAAAGCGATGGATTCTTGGACTTACTGGCGCCGAGTCAGCAATAGGATGCTGCTTAAGTTCCTGGACTGAATAGAGGCTGCAAGTTGATCCTCACCGTTGCTCGGAAAGTGAATGGTACTGCATGTCCTTGCCTCCTACATTGCTCGGGGCTGAACTCTGCTAAGGTTTTGTTAACCCTGTTGCTGCTAGGGCCATGATTGCTCCTGATTACCCCTTTCTTCCTGTTAAGTAACAGAAGACGCATGCGATATTGACCAACCGCCTAGCCGAGAGCGTAATCATACACCCAGTCATCTTCAGGTCCAATTTGGGACTCATCTGGGGTTCCCACTCAGAAGTCATTGTCCAGTACCGGTTGAACACTCAGCCTTTCCTGTGCCCACAGTTCGTCTGCGCTGGCCGCACCTCCGTTGTCTCCACTACTTTTGGGGTCGTAATGCGTACTGATGAGGCTCCTAAGGAAACCGAATGCCGTAATCTTTGCACTCAGTCTCTGTACTATGTGTGGAAAATTGCGCGCAGTGTGCTTTCACTGGATGGTGCTGTTAACAGGCAGAGATTCAATGGATCGGAGGCCACTGCATGGGGGAAATGCAGGTGATAAAGAACAAAGCCTCCATCCGCACTGCTCTGTAGAGCCATCGTGGCTCGGTAACTGCTTCCAAACTGCCAGTGGAACAGGCAATCCCTGATCCCGATTGGAATATCCTTGCTCCGAAAAGAGCAGAAAAAGTTGCTCTAAGTGCTGGAATCATATGATTTGGGCGTGCACACCGTAGCTGCTAAAAGGGCCTTAGGCTACCCACAGCAAACTGTTCATGCTTTCACTTGCTTTGGGCAGTGAAAGGAACCAGTGCCATTTCTGCCATCCCTTGGTGAACAGGTTCTTTGGCTTCGAGCGGATGAAGGCGAGCGGTGCGTGGCTGACCACGAGCGAAAGCGTCATCCTGAGTCTGCTGGGTGGTTCGGCGCACCCAAAGTTCAAGGAGGTGCAGAAGCTCATCATGGAGTCTGCGCCAGACAGTGGCTTGCTCGGGTTCACCCAGAAGCACACGAGTGCCTTATAGAGGAGCCATTCGCAAGATTATTATTGTTTATTTGCATTTTTATCGAACTGTATAAAGCATTGAAGTCACGAGAGGGTGTTGATTGTTAGGTGGTGAAAGTATAGCATAGTTGGTTTTCCTTACTGGAGCTTCACTGTTAAAACAGTCAGTACATCCCAGTGGGCACTAAAATTCCCCTGGATGTCCTGTGGACGTCCATAGGGTGTTGAAAGTATAGCATAGTTGTTTTTCTTTACTGGAGCTTGTTAAAACAGGCAGTACAACCCAGTGGGCACTAAAATTCCCCTGGATGTCCTGTGGACGTCCATAGGGTGTTGATTGTTAGGTGGTGAAAGTATAGCATAGTTGGTTTTCCTTACTGGAGCTTCACTGTTAAAACAGTCAGTACATCCCAGTGGGCACTAAAATTCCCCTGGATGTCCTGTGGACGTCCATAGGGTGTTGATTGTTAGGAGGTAGAAGTTTAGCATGTTTGGTTTTCCTTACTGGAGCTTCATTGTTAAAACAGTCAGTACAACCCAGTGGGCACTAAAATTCCCCTGGATATCCTGTGGACGTCCAGTGGTTTTTATGACTGCTGGGAAGTGGCTGTGACTGCGTTTCCCGATTGTACGCATATAAAGTCTGCAGTTTGAGTTGTTTGATGCTTGCCAGAAACTATAATGGGAGACTCAGCGGATGGGAAAGACCGCACAAGAAACATGGCATAGTTGCCAAGTATGGAGGTGCGCTGATAAAAATGCGCTAATTCCATCGCCATAATTATGTTCCCGACTAGGTGGGGCTGTGACTGCAGGCATTGAAGTGGTCAAGGTAAATTTCGCTTGTTTTTTTTCCTTTTGCATGGGGCCAGTGCTTAGCTATTTGTATATGAATGGTGCTTTCAGCTAAATATGTTTGTAATCAAGACTAATGCAAACACAGTGTGGTTTTCTGAATTTTTGACAACTTCAGCACTTTATTCTCAACTGGTCATTCTGTGACCAATACCTGTCGGAACAAAAATAAAATGCGTTATTTTGTATGAACGATATGCAATGTGTGTGTGTGTGTGCTTTACAACTACGTAAACCACCTGGTCCTAAAAGTCTCATTTTGCGATGCAGTAACATATAATCAGGTCCTTTGATTTTCAGGCTTGTTTCTTCTTTGAAATTCTTGGAAATGGTGAGAGCATAAACAATATAAAGTGCAAAAGTGGGTGAAGAGCCTATTAAAACTCCTTTCCGTAATATTTGTCATTCTTTTCTTGAAGAACCTGCAAATTCCTGAAATGGAAGTCACTGGCACAGGGCACCCTAAGATGCTTTCTTGCAGAGAAGAGGAATTTTTTTCTCTTTGAAACCTCCGTAATCAAAGCACTCAAATGTTGCAGCTCTGATGAATGACCACCGATGAAGCCAGACAAAGAAAAAAAAACACTTTGCAAGCAGTTCTGTAAAAGGGGGAAGAGACGACAAGGTTTCTTTTTATTTGTATCTGAGAAAAAAAAAAACGCATCGCCATAGATGACTGAACAACGGGGGCCGGGGAGTGCAAGGGAGGCAGGGGAGAACGACGACGGTATGGCAAACACCACACGAAGCAGTACGGACAAACTCCCACCAGTCCGTATTGCTGCAGTACGGACATCAACTCCGTATTCATCAACTCGCACTCATGCCTCCAAATGCAGAGAAGAAAGGTGCAAGAACGGGAGGAAAAGCATCACAGAGAAAAGGCAGAAAGAAAATCTAATGATCCACGCAGCACAAACCTGGAAATTAATGCCACGTGCCCGATGAGAGAAGAACAGAGACTAAAAGTGCAGCATGACAGACCGCACGACGTCGAGGCGGGACCGCCACCTCTCGGTCACACGTCATATGGCACAGTGCCGGCAAAGTTTCCGGCGATGTCCATTACCATCTCCAGAAACTTCGAGGTGGCAGGAGAGAAAGCAGAAAGAAAAACAAAATGTCTTGGCGGTCTCCTTTCTCTTTTCTGCAGCTTTTCCAGCGGTTGTGCTGCGATCTTTACGCGATACCTTGGCCTGAAAGGAACGCACAAATTGCAAGAACACCAGAGCAACGGCGCGAAGGCGGTCACTTAAGAGAGGAGCATTTGTGCGAAAAACAGTGCCTACACTTGATATGTTGGTGCAATAAGCACCGGTCTTCCCCAAAGCATCAATAGCTGTCGTCTTGCGTGCCACGCGCCAAAGCTGAACAGGGATGGCGGCTACTGATAATGCAATGCGTTGAGAATCCCATTAGTCAGGCAATAAATATGATCACAAAGTAGATAACAAAGTGTTCAGTAATTCACCGAAACTCGTACGCAAAGTACTTGCTGTATTGGCCAGTGAATGGTTGGTTTAAAGCCTGAAAGTTTCTAGACTGTGCTTTGGCAATGCCCCATCACCTCTTATAGGCCTTTGCGGCTCGCAGCACAGACTGCATTGTTTCAATGGTGGGAGCCTGCGTTGCACCGAAAACATGCTAGCCGGCCCCCGAAAGAAACTAAAATTGCACACATATGCACCAACAAATAAAACGTTGCATGCAGTTTTATGTACTTTCACTACTAACAAGGCCTTATTTCACAGCAGTTTCTCCGCCTGTTCACTTCAGCTATCGTCGGCATTCGCAATCAGTCAGCTTTGCTATTTCCTTTCCTCTCCTAGCCTGAAGCAGGGCAGCGAAAAATTGAGGGGGGGGGGGGGGGGGGGAGACGTTAACAATGTACACTGAAAAAAAAAACTGACATGCCAGTTTCTGGAGCAAGGCAAAGGGAACAAAACCGAAAGTGGTCGAAGTGACGTCAATTGCACTACAGTACGGGAGACTCACTCCACACGATAATGAGGTCTCACTTGAATGAGGTATGAAAAAGAGACGAGACGAGTGATGACACGTGATTGCACGCTGCCGCAAAAGGAGTCGTACAGGCGTCACCAAGAAGCGAGAGAGAGAGAGACTACATGCAGTCGGCACGTACAAGCGAGAGAAAGACAGCTTCTAGATGCACTCCGCTGCGTGGCTTAAGTTTTGGCAGGCTCAGCTTTTCTCGGAAGCCTCATCCGAGGCGACTTGTTGAAGTGTTTAAGTTGGTTCCAAATATGAGAGGTTTATTTGCGCTAGCTTCATTTAGATGTTAGAGTCACTGTTGGGACTATCAAAAAGAGGTGAGATGTTGCAAAGCAACATAAACAAAATCTTCTCACAACTGATACTTTTTTTTTGCTCGGAACGCCGCATTTCGAGCCAAGCACACTTAATGAGCCCTTCAAACGCCACTTTAGTCGCGAAACGGAGGCACATCGGAGCCACAGTGAAAGGACGCCATCAACTGCTAAACTGTACAGCAAAAAGCGAAAAAGGTAGAGTTGACTGGACGACAGCAGAAGCGCGAAATAGGCAGCGCGAAGCGGGCCCGTGCTGAAAAAACCCGCCTCCCGCCGAGGCAAACGTAACAACCGTCAACAAGTGTAGAACATGCGTAACACAAAAACCGCAAAGACTCAACACGTCACAGGAAACGTCTCACTCGCTCACTATATGAACAAAAAAAGGGAAGTGAAACGGTGAACTGGGCAGGGGTGTGGGCAGGGGTGTGGGCAGGGGTGTGGGTAGGGGTGTGGGCAGGGGCGGCTGAGGGTTGCGCACTTTCTGCGCAAGAGGGAATGACCTCACTGCTGAACTTGACTGGTTGCATCTAGGATGCGGGCCGCGATAAAAAAACGCAAAAAAGCAGTCCTGGCCTCAGTGAGCACAGCAAGGAGCAAAAAAAAAACGAATAGAAATGTCCACGCACTCGAAAGCCCGGCAAAAGCAACTCAATAGTCAGGCGAGGGAGAGATCTGGGGGCGCACACAAAACGGCAACACTTCGTGTGATAATAAATACTGCGGGGCGTGCCTCGGGAGCTGCTCTCAAGAATGCATACCACTCGGTGCACGCGAGCAATGCAAACATAGACCCCTCTCTTTCACTAGTGAAGCTATGGCTTGGCCGGTTTCGTCGCGCTTGCCGGCGGCTCCGGCGTGCTCTTTGACTTGTTCTGTGGCACTGCACCTGCTCTCTGATCGCCGCTAGCTAGCTGTTTGGCAGCCATCTTTTTCGCCTCGGCCGGCAGCTGCGATTTGCTAGCACCAGTTGAAGAGGAAGCTGTCTGCGGTGACGATGAAGTAGAACTGCTCTTTGTTTGGGCTGCCGCTGCCGTCGACTGAGGCCTTTTTGAGGTTGTCACGGTTACACTCAACACTGAAGTCTGCGTCGGCGTGGGAGCCACGGCTGCAGTGTCGGCAGCGTTTGCGGCCGAGGCGAGCTTCTTTGCCATCACGGTCACACTTGAAACCGTGCAAACCGATGTCGCTGTCGAGCTCACAGAAGCAGTCGTGACGGAGACACTTTCACTGCACGCATCACTGCACCCTGGGTCCCTGGACGTCCCGTCTTCACTGTCGGCGGTCGGCAGAGGAGTGCTGGGTGTCACTGTGAAAGACGGCACATCGTGCGGAGGTTCTGCACTGCTCGTCGCCGCCAAGTGCTGCTCCCTCGGAGAGCGCTGCAGAGGCGAGGGGGGCCTCGCGGCAGCGTCAGCAGTCGCGGCTGTTGCATTTTCTTCATCGTCGACGAGACTTTCGACTTCGCTCTGCGAATGACTGCGGGCCCTTCCCCCGCCCTGCTGCTTTTCCTCACCACCTTCGCCCCCAGGTGCCAATGTGCTCGCCGACTTCGGCATCCGAGTTCCCGCCGGTGACAGTGTCAGCGTGCTTCGTGACACTGAGCTCCCGGTCTTGGTTGACACCACTCGCGGTGGCGACCCTTGAGATGTGGATGGCGTCGACGTCAGGGCCAATGGCGAGGCATGCGTGCAGAAGGACTCTCGCCTCGGCTTGGATTCGGCCGACTTGGGGTGGAGCCGGTCGGGCGACAGAGCTCGCCTCAGAAGCGGGGAGCCAGGTTCTGCACTCTTAGGCCTCATTAGTGACTTGCGCGTCGACGACGCCACCACGGCTGCGGCCGGCACTAGCGTGGGAGGCGATGCTTTCCGGCCTGCCGCGAACACCTGCGGCGACTGGGCCGCCACTACGGCCACCGGGTGGTGACCATGGTGGTGATGCGGGTGATGAGAGTGGTGAGTCGGGGGCGCTTGTCCCGGCGGGAAGGCCAGCGGCGACGGCGACCGCGTCGGACTGATTGCTGGCAGCGGCGACGGGGACGGGGTGCGAGCCAGCGGCGAGAGCGGGATGTGGCCGACAGACTTGCGTCGTGGCGACCGGAACGTTTGGGCCAGCTTGTGCTTGAGCCCGTGCAGCGAACTGGGTCGCTGAAAGTGCGCCTGCACGGACGCCGACGCCGATCCGCTGGTGCCGGGCGGGATCGCCCCACTTCCGGCGGGCGAGTTCGGCACACTCGAGCTAGGCGAGCTGCTCGGCGAGGAATTGCTCGTCGAGTGCGAAGAATCGGAGGAAGACCTCTCCTTGTTGAAGTTTATCGCGACGTTAGCCCTCGACGGAGGCGATCCACTGGCGGGATCGGCGAGGGACTGGAAGCTCCGGCTGGGAGCAAGTCCAGTGGGCGTTGCTACGCCCCCACTTACGAGCTGCTGTATCTCGGCGCTCGCGCGCTTGTTGCTCAGTCGGCGAAGCAGCGACGCACGCCGCTTCTTGTCAGCCGGCTTTGAGCCAAGCGTGGGTGGCGAACCCTGGAGCTTGTTGGCCAGCGTGGCTGCGGGTCCCTGCAAAAGAGACAGCGGAAGCCACGTTGATTTCTCTGAAACTGGACGGCTGAAAAATCTACACCACCAGTGCTTGCTACAACTAACCTAAAACACCAGAGAGAAGCTCTACCTACACCACTGCAGCCCAAGTTAAAAAACTTGAGCTTGTGGTTACTGAGGATAACTAGTTTTTTCTTCTATTTGAACTACCCCCAAATGATCGCAAGAAAGCAGGGCAGAAAAATAGGCCACATAAAGGAACTGAGTTGAGACTCAAAACGCGTCGCAAGGCTAGAATCGACACAGTGATGCTCTAAAGTTGACCAGTCTTGCAAGCTAAATTCCCCAAGGCAGAAGTCACTATCTTCCCCATTCATGCCAGTCTGGATTCCACTCGTCAGGAGACTTGAAAAGGGGGTGCCATTTACTGAAGTCTTAAAACGGCTCAAGTATGAATTTCTTCTTGAGAAGCTAGTGACTGCAACTGCAGCAAGTTTTAGTAAAGAAACGCAAGGAATAACAGATATGGGAGCCACTGTGTGTGCTATAGACCTCAGCCTCTAAACTTACTCCTTGGTGGAAACGAACCTTACAAATCCATTTACGGACAAAAAAAAATTTTCTTTTTGCGATTTTTTTCGTTCCAAATACTACTGTCCCCCCCCATTAAAAAGTCAACTCTGTTCATCCTGAATACAGCACTCATGTTTTATAATGCATGCCACTTGCATGTCATGTCACGAACTTAATTTTTCAAGCCACAATCACATGCACCTCAGCATATGAGCCAATTAAGACAATGCATTGGTTCCTGCCTGACATGGCGTAGTGACAAAAAGACACATTTTATTAGCACCTCATTGAAGCTGCCCATTCCCTGTGTTACAGGGAAGATGAGACGAAGTGCAATGCCTGATGTGTGACTTTAAGAATTCGTGAGTACCGTATAAACCCGCGTATAATACGAACCCGAATATAATACGGGGCTAAGTTTTAGAGACGCGAAATGGGAAAAAAAGTTTCACCCGCGTATAATACGAGTAACACAAGCTCATAGAAGACATTTATTCAAATCGCATCCCGCACTTCACTTCAATTACTTTGTTCTTCAGTAGCGCTTTCTTCGGACATTTCTTTGTCCGACAAATCATCCCAAATGTACTCATCTTCCGTGCCATCGAGGGCGTTCGAGATGCCGCACTTCTTAAGCCCGCTTCGGCCGCCCGGTTGGCGTCACTGCAGGCTCACCTGAGCGCATCCACTCAGCGTAGCACCGCCTGACTGCGTCCTTGAATGGTTTGTTTACACGACCATCAAACGGCCGCGAAAGCTTTGTCGCGTTCCGCTGCACGCGAAAAGGGCTTCTTTCTGTTCTGGCCATCCACGAATGCTTCCTTCGACGACACCAAACTGCCTTCCGGCCGCACCGTTGCCGATGTTCTCCGCAGCCAAAATCACTTGAAAGTAGCCGAGTACTGTTTTCAAGACCGTGACATCGTGCTCTCTAAAACAATATCCACTTCACGAAGCGTGCCTTACATGCGAACACGTGCGTTGTCAACAGGCGCACGGCACACCGCGAACCCCCGGCGCACCCAATGGATCAACAAAGAAACGACGTCGTGAAGTCGTTTGTCGAGAGTAACGAAGCCAAGCCGTAGCCACGCGCCAATAGCGAAGCCAAGCCGTAGCCACGCCGCAAAAACGAAACCAAAACTTCGAGCAACTTCGAAAATTTTTGTTCGGATCCGCAAATAGTACGAGGCGGAAATTTAGGACGCTAATTATGGGAAAAAAACCTCGTATTATATGCGGGTTTTTACGGTATACAAAACAGCACAGGAAAACAAGAAACTCTCTGAATCAAGCAAGGCTCCATTATGGCGATGCTGTTCCTCCGGTATGCTCAAAGGGATATGTGTGTACACTAAGCTAATAGCATTTGCAGCTCAAACAAACATACAAAGTAGCTTGGATACAAATAGCTTTTGAATAATTCTCACTGCAAGCACACATTCTTGAGCAAGTCTCTATATGCAATACTAAAGCTCTCAAATATCCAAAACCAACTATGCCATGCACAGCGATTAAATCCCACGTGTAAACTACTGAGGTGTATTACAAAAGGGTGGTGGCAAAAACTGCACCCTGAAGTGCCTAGCTGAGGACACCATGTGGTCCCAAAAGGCTGTAATACCTGAGCCGCATCTGCAACAAAACAAAAAAGGAGAAATGACAAAACAAAGAAACTAAGCAGACAAGGAAAGGGGAATGAGGGGCTCGTTATAAATATGACAGAAGCCAACAGCCACAGAAACCCAAGGGGCAGAGGGGATTTTCAATTTATTTATTTTGTGGTGTTGATCAATTTAGAATATCAGTGAATATGTCATCGCTTAAGGCTAATTGATTAGAAAAGCAGAAGAAAAAACAACCACATGCCGCTGGGGGATCCGAACCCACGACCTCCGAATTACGCGTCCGGTGCTCTACTTCTGAGCTACGGCGACGGCTGTCAAACCTTCTGCTTTCGGGGGTATTTATGTTTACAAATAACCCAACCTTGAGAGTGTTCACCAGCGCCACCCACGTTCTGAAGCGGCGGACGTGGAACGTCCTGAGTTACCGCTGATGTGACGTAGAACGTCATCGAACGGCGAGGGTGGAAGCTGTGTGAGAACCCTCTTATGCTTCCTAAGGCATCAAGGCTGCCAGAACTGAGGCCCTCGTTAAGCAATCAAGCAGACAAGGAAAGGGGAATGAGGGGCTCGTTATAAATATGAGAGAAGCCAACAGCCACAGAAACCAAGGGGCAGAGGGGATTTTCAATTTATTTATTTTGTGGTGTTGATCAATTTATAATATTACTGAATATGTTATCGCTTAAAGCTAATTGATTAGAAAAGCAGAAGAAAAAACAACCACATGCCGCCGGTGGGATCCGAACCCACGACCTCTGAATTACGCGTCCGGTGCTCTACCTCTGAGCTACGGCGACGGCTGTCAAACCTTCTGCTTTCGGGGGTATTTATGTTTACAAATAACCCAACCTTGAGAGTGTTCACCAGCGCCACCCACGTTCTGAAGCGGCGGACGTGGAACGTCCTGAGTTACCGCTGATGTGACGTAGAACGTCATCGAACGGCGAGGGTGGAAGCTGTGTGAGAACCCTCTTATGCTTCCTAAGGCATCAAGGCTGCCAGAACCGAGGCCCTCGTTAAGCAATCAAGCAGACAAGGAAAGGGGAATGAGGGGCTCGTTATAAATATGAGAGAAGCCAACAGCCACAGAAACCAAGGGGCAGAGGGGATTTTCAATTTATTTATTTTGTGGTGTTGATCAATTTATAATATTACTGAATATGTTATCGCTTAAAGCTAATTGATTAGAAAAGCAGAAGAAAAAACAACCACATGCCGCCGGTGGGATCCGAACCCGCGACCTCCGAATTACGCGTGCACTATACCACTATTCTGTGCAATGATGGCACACACAGCACAAAATGCTGCACTCTGCACGGCCCTTGTGTTGGCGTGAGGATGCCACACCTGAAGAGACTCTACATAAAGGTGACACCGCCTGGCTCTATGATAGCATCTCGTATTATCTAAAGAGAAAAAAGAAGGGCGCAGTCTATTTGAATTGATAAAACAGCAATTCAAAAAAACCTACTTTAACTGACTTTGGCATTAGAGGCTTCCACCCAGCAGTAACGAGAGCTCAGAAGGAATAACGGCAGTTCTTTTTATGTGCCAATCGACGGCCTGGCTCTGAGGCATGCCATGCTGATGTGATCCAAATATATTTCGACCACCGAAGGTTTTCCTTGACAGGTGCCCAAACCACGGTAAAGTCAACTCTTGACAAATCGAAGTCAAAGGCTCCTGAAATTGATGGAATTAGACTGAAGTCAAATTAAATACATTCGGCATCGATGCGACTAAAGAACCTGGTCACTTGGACTGTATGTGTGAACCAACGCATTTCCACTATAATGGGAGCTTTTATGGTTTGGTTTGGTTTATGGGGTTTAACGTCCCAAAGCGACTAAGGCTATGAGAGACGCCGTAGTGGAGGGCTCCGGAAATTTCGACCACCTGGGGTTCTTTAACGTGCACTGACATCGCACAGTACACGGGCCTCTAGAATTTCTCCTCCAAAGAAATTCTAGTCGCTGCGGCCGGGATCGAACCCGCGTCTTTTGGGTCAGCAGCCGAGCACCATAACCGCGGAGCCACCGCGGCGGCTGGGAGCTTTTATGTTCTTGCTTCCCTGAAATATGGCCGCTGCAATTTGCTCACAGATCAAGTTCCGCAGCCATTAAGCTAGTGGAGCAGCGAAGTGAAGTTAGCGTACCTGGGACGTTCGCCGCTGGCGGGTGTTGCGTCGGGCGAGGCGGCTGGTGGTGGGGTTGCGCTTGCGGCCGCCCGCTCGGATGGAGGTGCTCTCCAGGGGCGTGGTGCGGATGTGGATGCGGCTGCCCCCGGCCAGGATCAGCTGCAGCACCTGCGGGTGCAGCAGGCCCTGCACAGCCTCGCCGTTGATGTGCGTGATGAGGTCACCAGGACGCAGGCCAGCCTCGAACGCCGGGCTGTTGTTCTCCACCGCCTGCAGAGCAGCCACAAAGACAACACCAGCGTAGTTGAGGTGGTGTTGAGGCAGACAAAACCTTCTGAAGCGAAAGCTTCACTATCAATTTTCTCTTTTTCATGGTTTGACCTCTAACTCAGCTGAAGGTCAAAACTGGGTGCCTAGTTTTGACCTTCAGCTGAGTAGAGGTCAAACCATGAAAAAGAGAAAAAAAAATTGAATCAATATATCCATGACTGGAAGTCAAACCCACAGTTGCGCGAACAGATCTCCTCTAAGGGCCGCTCAGCGAGACCACTCGGCTATCGCCGCCGCCAACGTGCCCCGTGTTAAACTGCACCACTGTCTCGCGCTGTGCACTGGAGAGCGTAGTCTTCATCAACTTCCATCTGCTCCGTTCCGCGACACTGCCTGCTCACCGTCGTCTTCTACACAGCGCAAACCCGTGCTTTCGCTCTGATTCGAATGTGGTAAACATTCTCTTTAGTTTCTGCAGGAGTGCAAGGGCAGAAGGCTGTTGTACGCAATAATACACTCCAGGCTCGGAGAGAGAGGCAAGCCGAAGGTCCTAAAAGCGACACCTGTGAGGAGGTCTTAATTTGTTTGCATTCGCACAAAGACAGCGGTGAGCAAGAATACAAAGGGACAGAGCTCCGTGATGTTCACAGTACCATCACAGAGAGCATAACCTACTCAGAATAAGTTTGTTCCATACTCTTGGCACCTGGATGAGGGAGAAATGGTCATCTCCAAAAGCTTACTGCATTCACTTCAGGTTTGGGGCACACAGAGACATGTTAATAAGCCGGAACCAGAGGTCAGTCTTGCCCCTGCTTTAACGGCAGCCCGTGAACCTTGAATTCACCGCCTTCACTGCAGATTTCTAATGCCACGGCTTGTTTGTGGATGTGCGCAATTGCCCACCCATGTATTCTTGTTCTGCGAAAAAGCAGAACCCATTCTGCAGCTTACAGCTGCTCGGAACCGTCATATCATTCCAATTAAGGAGACAACCCAAGAAACAAGTTTCAGCTTGGAAAAAAAAAAAAAAAAAACTTGAGAGATCACTGCAGCACCCAGATTGGAGAAATGCATAAGCATGAGTTTTCAAACCTCGTGCCACACTTCATTTTCAAATTTGGAGTCACGCGTTGGCTCCGTCCACCCACACTTCTGTTTGCCACACTTCCGGCGTTTTCAAATTTGGCGCCACTTTTGCTCCGGATCCGCCCAGTTTATGGACACTTTTGGCTCTAATTAATAAACTAATTAACCCTCCTCCACCACCCCGATTTCCCATATGAGATTTTTTGACACTCTGTACGATGGTACCATTCTCTTTCGCATAAACCCATTCGTTCGGATGTAATCGTGTGGTCAAGCTCGTGATGACACGAAACTGCAAACATAGCCATGCAATGCTTATGCATTAAAATAATAATAAAAAAGGCTTCAATAAATGACATTTTGAAAAGTAAAGCATGCCAGGCCGCAAGGACGAGCAGTGGCTGGGGGGCACTGACCATCACAAGGTGCTGCACGGTGTAGATGTCCGAGTCCCCGTAGTAGACGCGGATGGCGCGGATGGTGAAGCCGAACCCCCGGGCCCCCCGCTGGATGATGATGGGGGGCTTGAGCTGGGCCACCAGGGGGCTCAGCTCTCGGCTGGGCGACGTGTCGCGTGAGCTCGTGCTTGAGCCACCGGGGGAGCCCAGCACCCCGCCCGAGTGGTGGGTGCTCCCAGACAAGTCGGCAGCGGCAGAGGCAAGGTCATCTGCACAGGGGGAGGGGGACAAACATTGCACACTTATACGTCATAACAGCACGTGCTGATAAAGTCATGAAGGCAGCAAGTAAAGCCTCATCGATTCGACCACCATTAATCTGGACCCTTACTGTACTCCCACCAAACAACCATGCAAGTCAATGGCGTTGGAAGCTCGTTAAGCTGGACACCCTTGGGCCTTTTCTGGACAACCTCATCTCACCTGCCCACCTGACTCTCTGGCGTAGCTATTCTGTATCCCTAATGAACCATAGTGCAACAGAATGGATTCCAAGGCAAGGGAAACACTGCCAACTGAATCAAAACTGTGGCGGAAGACGAATTTGCTGAATTGAGAGAAATGTGATGTGATTTCTATTCAAACCAAGGATGGAAAATAAAGAACGTATTTTGTGTCATGATTTTCGCTGAATCAAGGTTTGCCACCTAGAGATTCGACTACACCCTCAACGGCAAGCCATGACAGCCCTGCCTTCAGCTAACATGCCAAGGAATGTTTCTGTGGATGTACAGAATGTTTCCCATTATGGCCCGTGACTTGAAGCCTTTAACGTATTACAGTGAAAGCTCGTTAATTCGACCCCCGTTAATTCGGAAAATCGGATAATTCGACACGCGCGCGAGGTCCCTACAATTATACATAGGAGTCTATGGGGCGAAACTCTCGTTAATTCGAACAAATTTTGCCGTGCGTCGGTTAATTCGACTTCACTCCGCAGCCCGCCAAGCCGGTTTGCCGAGAGCAAAAAGAAAAAAACACTGCCATGAGCGGCGCTACTGTACGGCTGATAGGCCATCCGTATGGTCATATTATCATCCATCCATCCATCCGAGGAAGTGAGTTAGCGGCGGCCGAAGCGGCTGGCGTCTTTTTTTTGTGCTTTGTTGTGTCGCAGCAGTCGCTACGATCGTGGTTATTTACGGCGCCTTTTTTGGTAAATGCGCGCTTTGTCAGCGTGTTTACTGCGCTGCTTGTTGTTGCTGTTTTGTTGTGACTGAGAGAAGGGTGAAAGGAAATTGCAAGGGATTGCCTACTGGCTCAGCCGAGCCACCACCGCTGCCATGTGCAGATAGAGGAGAGTTAAAAGATCAGAGGAAAGATAAAGAGAAAAGATAAGACGCGCGTCCCAGCAACAACGCCGTCCCCGCGGACGCTGGTTGAAAAAACAGATAAGCGGGGAGCCGCGCTCCCTTCACCTCCTCCCCGCGCTGCTTTCGGGTGGGTAGCGCGCAGGGCCTGCGCGCCTCACCTTTGTGTCCTGTCAGCTGACCGAGGATGAAATAATTAAAGTGGCAGGCGCTGACAACGACGACGATTTACGATTGTGAGCAGTTGTCCCAAATGCCGAAGTGCACGGTGAAAGAAGCCGCAGAAGCCTTGTCCGTGCGGGAGGACTTCTGTGAACAAATCCCTGACGGCGCGTGTGCCGCGGAGCACCTGGCAGCTGTTAGAGCTATCGTAGTCGCTCGAAAAAGCAGACGGTGATTACAGATTTCCTTGCCAAATAAAGGTATACGTCCTGTTGCGGCAAACATTGTTTTTTGTTGTTCATTCGATAATTCGACAATTATTCGCGGTCCCGTCAGTGTCGAATTAACGAGCTTTTACTGTACTATGGTATTTGTATGGCAGAGTTGATGCCCATGATGAGTATGTACTGCTCCCAGTGTCTTTATTCTCTCTTACAGTTTAACTTACACTTATACCCTTACACTTGATTTGTTCCTGCATCCTCCCCACGTTGCCCAAAACTCTGCCACCCTTGTTCAGTGGGGAGCCCGTGGCACCACCAAACACATTTTACTCTAGCCTACACGACAGTATGTGCAGTACAGCTGCTAGCATAATTTGTGCCAAGGAAGTGGAAAACTGCAATTAGGCATACTGTCACGTGGCAGTCACGTTCGATGGGAGTGTCTTTAATGTGCAAAGCCTCTAGCCTCTATTTTGGCACCTTATTGTGCAGATCCAACCCTTCTCATTCAAAGAAGGAAGACAACGCTTGCAAACATAAGGTCTTTTTTTTTTTTTTTACTAAGCAAACTCAGTCGCACGACACAACTTGTTTGATCACAAATCCAAATGGGTGAATCAATGCGATTACATCTTTCTATCACACTTAACCTAAAGTGTCAGCAACCTGGAACTCCTTTTTGTCCCAAATGATCGTGCCTTTGTGCAAGAAATCAATAACAACTGTGAGTATAGACAAGGAAGACTATGAGCACACTCTGCACCAGAGTCGTCTCTCACCGGAGGGGATGATGAGCGAGAGGCCGGATGCCGATGCAGACTTGATGACCGACCGCGAGCGCAGCTTGATGGGCGGCGAAGGAGTTGGCATGGGAGGCGTGGCCGCCAGCTTGGGCATTGACGGTCTTGGCGAGGTGGGGGCGACCGCTTCCTTGTCCGCCTCCCGCTTGGGCGTCGCGGACACCGCGGTGCTACCGGTAGCAGTGCTGGAACCACTGCTGCTGGTGCTCCCACCACTGGTGCCCGGTTCGAGACCGCGCCGGTCACTGCTGGCTCGCGCCGACCGCTCGGCGACAGGGGACAGCTCTCGGGGCTCAGCCTGCGAAATGTGCCGAGCAGCAGAGAGGAATTGTAAAGTGGCCACGTGTGGCATAAATACGAGGCCAGAGCATCGTATCTGCCATGCGAAAGACCCGTGTTTGTCTACATCCCACAGATGGTACATGCCCAATGGGTACTGAATGTTCCTTGGAGGTCCTGAAGACATCCAGAACGTCCCCAGGACGTCCAGGGGAGGTTCAATGCCCTTAAAACGTCCCTTGGAGGTCCTGAAGACATCCTGAACGTCCCCAGGACGTCCAGGGGAGGTTCAATGTCCTTGGGTGGTTGCCTTTTCTCACAATTTCTGAAAATAACCTGCCTAAAAAATAGACTCATTAAAGTTTCTATTCTAATCACTACAACCTTCCAAAAATTACCTTGTTTCGGCATCTTTCCTTAATTAAGGCTATTAGCTTCTTTCTCATAAATGAGGTTCTCACGTAGACAAGCAAGGCACAATGATCGCTACAATATTACCCACATCTAGCCAAGTACAGCCATGAATGGCACACTGAGTATCAAGAGAGCACATGATCCCATTACAGACATATGCTGACACAGACTCTCAATTAATTGCCTTTGAAGACACAGAAGTCAGCCTTCGTGGATTAAGGTCCTTGATCCTGAAGTTGAGCCTCTGCTTGCCACCATTTGCGTCTTATGTAGAGCTCATCTGTTCCTGCCTATTTTGCCAGCTTCTTAGCCACACCCATCTGCATGACAAACTAACCTCACTGCCTAAGTCTAGTGTTTCTTTTTGTACAAGCCGTGTTAACAATGTTGGTTGTGCCATTCAGTGGAGCAAACGTGTTCTTTCAGTCTTCACACTACGCACATTCAAAGATTGGAGTTGTCTTACCACACTGATAGCAACCACTGAACACAACTTACATTACAAATTTACTTCAGCTAAAATTGCATGATTTGCCTTTTGAATGCCATCATCATCATCATTTACTGAAGCCTTAAGGACCCTTTACAGGGTATTACATAAGGGTGGGGGTCGATGTGCTTATTATTCAGTTATTTCTCTCTTGCACTTGTAGCCTTTTACTTTTTTGGTGTTGTTTTCCAACCACTCCGTCCTCCAATGCTTTATTCGCCTTGAGGGCATAAAGTAAAGCATTTACAGCCAAAGGGCCATTATTGGTTGGTTTGGTTTGGTTTATTGGGGTTTAACGTCCCAAAGCGACTAAGGCTATGAGAGACACCGTAGTGGAGGGATCCGGAAATTTCAACCACCTGGGGTTCTTTCATGAGCACTGACTTCGCACAGTACACGGGCCTCTAGAATTTCTCCTCCAAAGAAATTCAACCGCTGCAGCTGGGATCGAACCCGCGTCTTTCGGGTCAGCAGCCGAGCACCACAACCACTGAGCCATCACGGCGACTCAAGGGCCATTGTTGGTACCTTCATTACTTCTAGTGCAGTGCAATACTGAGAGACCCACTCCCCACCGCATACGCACCACGGTGGTGGCAGCCAGGGTGGCTGGGGTGGTGGAGGTGGCGGTGGTGGTGATGGGGGGCAGGGGCAGTGGCAGGGGTGCCGAAAAGCGGTGCTGCTTGGGTCGGCCCCGGCTGGTGTCCTCGTCAACGGAGAGGGCGAAGCGGGGCATGTCGGCGATGCCCGGCCGCCTTCGGCGCTGAACCTGGGGTGACACCTCGTCCGACTCCGTCTGGGACGACTCGGGGGTGCTGGTCAGGGGGAGGCGGCCGCCCGGCGGTGGGCTGGGGGGACAGACAGACAGCCGAGTTGTCAACAAGCAAGCAAGGCGTGAAGGATGTGAAGACATCACAAAGAAAAGGAACGCAAGACACAGAGAGAGAAGCTAGGGGACACCTGCTTGACTTATAATTGAGCTCAGTTCACAGCACACAGCTCCCAAGTCCAGTTGCAGAGTTCAGAGTTCAGCTGCAGAGTTCAGAGTTCAGCTGCACAGTTCAATCTGCAGAGTTCAGCAGCTACAGAGTTCAATCTGCAGAGTTCAGCTACAGAGTTCAGCTGCACAGTTCAGCTGCAGAGTTCAATCTGCAGAGTTCAGCTACAGAGTTCAATCTGTAGAGTTTGGCTGCTGAATTCAGCTGCAGAGTTCAGCTGCAGAGTTCAGGTGTAGAGTTCAGCTGCAGAGTTCAGGTGTAGAGTTCAGGTGTAGAGTTCAGCCGCAGAGTTTAGCTGCAGAGTTCAGAGTTCAGCTGCAGAGTTCAATCTGCAGAGTTCAGCTACAGAGTTCAGCTACAGAGTTCAATCTGTAGAGTTTGGCTGCTGAATTCAGCTGCAGAGTTCAGCTGCAGAGTTCAGGTGTAGAGTTCAATCTGCAGAGTTCAACTGCACTGGCTTCTCAATTCAGCTGCAAAGTTCAGCTGTAAGCTGCTGAGTGTCCTGTAGCTTCTTTCCGCCCTGTTTTCGCTCACTGCTCAGATGACTGTGCAACAACTAGCCCAGCCTGCTGTTTCACTGAACAATCGACACCGTACCATGACTTACCACCTTTATAGTCCACTCTAACTCAATTTTGCCAGAACCACAAGAATAACTGCAAGTACTACAAGTAAGGACTTAACAGAACTGCCGTGTGCTTGGATGGAAAGACCTCTGTAGGGCCCAGGAAGTGCCTTCTCCCAAGGCCTAGTTTATGGTGCACTCGCAAATTCTGATGACGAGTGAATCCAGTTGAGAGCTGCCCGGCCCACCTCACCCACACCAGAGTGAAAGGGCACTCACAGCTCAGGCGACGAGCCAGACAGTCGCCGCACAGATGTGTCCCCTGCTCCAGGTCCTGGAGTGCGGAGCAGCGTGGAGTCCCCGCTGGAGTCCGACGGAGCAGAGTCCGTGCGGCTCAGCGAGCGACGGTGGCTTTCCTCGCACACGTGCTGCACCCGAGAACACAGAAAAAACAGAGCCACTATAGCAGGGATTCGATCCTAAACCTTGGGCCCAGCAGTTGGACACCAAAGCCACTGAGCCACTGTGGCAGGCAACTTCCCATAATGTGCGGTGTTAATACGGAGTCAACAAAAGTGCTCTGCTGATAGCTGCAAGCACCGTTTTTGCTCACCCTGAGCAGGTTTTCTTCTTCCAGTTCCTTCTCGATGCGGGAGTAGACTTTGCGGTATCGCGGGGAGCACGACGAGAAGGACGAGAACACGTGTTCTTCCCCGTCGTCGTGATCCTCCGAGTCATCGTGCTGGTACCGGTCTGTCCGGGCTGCGTTTGAACACCACAGGTTGTCTCAGATGGAGAGGAACTTCAGTGGAATTAGAATACACACTTTTATTTCATGCCACTGTGGGAATTCACATGCAGTAAATCGTCCGGCCTGAGTCAAAGTCATTTTGTGACCTGCAAGCCCTTCATCAAATGGAGAAAAGCAAACTGCTGACTGATTGGTTGGACTGAATGGATAGGTTGAATTGATTGATTGGTTGAATAGAGCGATTGGAATGATCGGTTGGATTGCTTGACCGGTTGAATTGATTGATTTGATTGATTGGTTGACTGAATGATTGATTGATTGGTTGGTTGATTGATTGTCTCAAAGCAACACTACGGGCAATGAGGTGAAGGCGCGGTGGAGAACTCTGGGTTTCTCTTCGCCCACCTCACTTCCTTTAGTTTTGAATCTTGACTCGCCCTCAAATGTGGCCTCACTCCCTCTCGGGAGCAAAGCAAAAGGTGTTGTCCACGGCGCGAGTCTCAAGAGAGAGGGAAAGGGCAGTGAGGGAGGAGGAAGACACCCACTGTCGAAGTAGCTGGTGTCCTCCTCGTCCTCCAGCTGGGGCACGAACTCGGCCTTCTGCCGGAGCAGGGAGTCCCAGTCGACGTCGTTGAAGAAGGGGTGCTCCTTCACCTCGTGGGCACCCCCCGTGCCTAGCCGGTCCAGGGGGCTCTGCTGCAGCAGCTGCGACACCAGGTGGCGGGCATCCTCCGGCAGGGGCCAGTCCTCGTCCTCGGGCCACTCGATCTCATCTGCAACCCCCAACAGGGGAGAGGGTGGCGCGGTGTCAGATGAAAGAGGAAACAAAGAAATTCAGGGGGCACCTTGGCTCTCTAAAGTGCTGCAAGGCGAAAGCCTTTCCCGGCGCACTGTTTGGCACTGACTGCGAGACTGTTTGTGCTGTACTAGTGCTGTATTTGACTATGCACTTTGACTGCCGACTTTGACTGCCGACTTCAACTGCTTTTCTAGCACAACTCTCTCTCTCTGCTCCGATTAGTTCAGTTGTATCTATGGCTTTGTTCGCAGTAATTAGGTATGTAATGTGGTCCCCCACGGGTGCCTTACGCCCCCTGTCGGAGCAGACAACTATTTATTTGTTGTCGTCTGCTCCAAAAGAGGGCGTCAGGCATCCGTGGGTGACCTCATTACTGAGAATTTGCGCACTCTGATGCCATAACCATTTCGACCAACCAAAAAGCGGGACACCTCTGCTGACAACCTTCTGTCGACAACGATGAGGCATTAAAGGCTCTCTCTTTAAAATATTCCGTTCACTCTTCAAGTACCAATATAATCAACTCTTGATAACTGGAACCCTAAAGGGATCCAGAATTTGTTTGAATTGAGCTGAGGTTCTCAATACATCTGGTGCTGCCGGGACAAAATAAGTTCAGAAATTGCCAGCGCAAGTTTGCATTACCCAGATTTTGCTGTATCAGTCGCAAGTCTGTCCACTGTACGACCTGCATTTTTGTCCACACCTTCTCAGTGTGACTGCAAAGTACTTACAGGCAAGTCTTGCAACTGCAGACAATTAGGCATGATCGGATTTACTGGCACAACATCAGGAATGCAGCTCCCTGTTTGGCACATATAAGCACTGAACTGCATTGAGATCAAGATGGTGCATGAAAAATGTTCATGCCTTCGTAATAAACGGCAAGATAAATAAATTTGTAAATTGGTTTTTGACGAAAGGAAATGGTGCAGTATCTGTCTCACATATCTCGGTGGACACCTGAACCATGCTGTAAGGGAAGGGAGGGAGGTAGGAATGAAAGAAGAAAGAGAGAAAGAGGTGCCATAGTGGAGGTCCTGCACTGACATCGCACAGCACACGGGCGCCTTTTGCGTTTTGCCTCCATCGACACGTGGCCGTCGCGGTCGGGTTCAAATCCAGGCACTCCGGCTCAGTAGATGAGCGCCTTACCACTGAGTCACTGCGGTGGGTGGGCAAGACCCCTAACATACATTAAGAAAGGTATGAAACTCTAGCCCTTGATTAATATGCTGCTGTAAAAAGCTTGACAGTTGCATGTACTGAAAGCATGAAAGCTCTTATAAAAAGGTGCATAATTTAAGCAGCTACAAGTATAATCCTGCCTTCCACCAAACTAAAGACAGCTGAAGTTAGTTTCAAAGAAGCCTTGCTGTTTTGGCACAAACAACCGTGTCTTCTGAGGAGACAGAGTACTGTGAAAGGTGACCAGAATAAGAGGTGTGCCAGAAATACCAAGCACGCCAGTTCGGACCGACACTGATGCGAGGCATGTTCAGGGGAGGCAGAGCTGACGAAGCCAGCCACTCACCATTGATGACGTGAGCAAAGAGTTCCTCGGGGGTCTCCCCAAAGAAGGGCACGCAGCCGACTAGAAACTCGTACAGGATGACCCCCATCGACCACCAGTCCACGGGCTTGCCTGCACGGACGATGCAGAGGGGACAGAGCTGCTTTCACCTAATTTCGAGACCTTGAGGAAAGCCGTCAAACGAAGTGCAACACAGATTGCGAATCAAGAAAGAGAGAGCAAACAACCTCCAAGTTAAAAGCAAAGAGTTTGTGAATGAACAGGCTCCAAACCGGATGCCGCTCACCATAGCCCTGGCGCAGGATGACCTCTGGGGCAATGTACTCGGGCGTCCCGTAGACCTGCTTGTCGTTGAACTGCTTGGTCTCCTTGTCCAGGTATCCCTCGTACAGATTGGTCGCCACTGGGCAGCAAAGGAAAACATGTTTTTTCGAAATTCTCACTAGGTTATTAAAAACTCGTGACATGCAGACAGGAAAGGACTGTCTATTTCAACTCGCTATCCTTGCCGGCCTTCAGTCACCCTGAAACAACCTATCAGAAACCCTCACTGTATTAAGAACTCCAGTTTTCAGCGAAAGTAATGTCTTATTAATTGGTAATCCTATCGCACAGAGCAACTTCAATTTATACTCAGCCAAACTGCTGTTAGCAGAGAGGCAATGTAGAAGTTCTGTACATTTCGTCATAAGAGGCTTCCCCAGCCTATCATCAACGCTCCACAATGAAGGTGACGGACGGACGGAAGTTTTGGTCAAGTCATCAGCTCTGTGCAACTATTCAAAAGCCTCTGCACAGGTGCATCAAGCAAGCTGAATGGGTTGCAAGAAGCAAATGCAGCATGCAAAGCGTCAAAAGAGAAGGGGACGGAAGACACCCAACTCACAGTTCATGAGCCCAACCTTGGAGAGGCCAAAGTCGGTCAGCTTGATGTGACCTAGGTTGGTGATGAGCAAACTGCAGCACAACGAAAACAAGAAACAAACATTCGCACAACACACAATACGCGCAAGCAGTTGCAAAAAAAGGCACACAACATGTAAAGGGGCATCTTCTCTAACCGTTCAAAATGCGAATTTTTGGGCCAAGACTAAAATCAATAGGTGCACTGCCACCCAGGTTTCTCCTGAAGTAATACCGTAAGCAAGTGAGCTCACAACTACAGCTCTGACAAAGACAAGGGTGAAGTGGTCGTGAAAATGACTTCTTCGTGCTGAGTGCAAGATAAAGCGGTTAATTACACCTGCCTGTCCTGTGGCTAGACACTGTACGCTATGCAAATTACGTAACTGCCTGCTCAAAAGCTTAGCTGCACCCCAAGCTAGGCACAAGTATGCCCTCCAAGGAAATGTCAGAAGTACAAAAAAAAAAAAGCAGATATGCATCCAAAAACTGGAGCGGACATTTAAGCTCCTTGTTAAGGGTATGGGTCGACAGCGTTAATGGTTTAATGACCATATATGTGTAATTGGACATTATCTACTTTACACTCATAGATCCCCGGGAGTCCTCACACGCCTCATGGCGCAGTGGTGCAGCGGTTAAGGGATGCACCACTGCCCTGCAATGGCAGGTGCTGGCTTCCTATTCTTCCAAGCTCACCTGGAAGTACATGGATAACCTATTCTTAGGGTCTTAGAAATAGATTTTTATTAATGAAGTCACAACTATGAAATCATTGGGGAACAATTTTTACGTGCCAATTCCAAATATGCAATTTAATTTATTGTACAAGTCCCTGTGCACTTATGCAATACGATGGGTAACTTTTGCTGAGAGTTTGAAAGAAATTCTACTGCAGGGAACTTGTTAGACTGCATGCCATTGGTTTCCCTTGACATCAAGCTATGCAATAAGGGTAAAATTATCATCCTGCCTCTTGTAGAAGGCGAGTTGTAGGATTTTGAAATCACCAGTTTCTTCCCATCTGTGAAGTGGCAAGTTCAAAACCCTGTAACTCAACTTCTATGATAGGCAGGATAATAATTTTGCCCTTATTCCATAGCTTGATGTCAAGACAAGCCAATGGCATGCGTCCTAACAAGTTTCCTGCTGCAAAATTTATTGAAAGCTCTCGGCAAAAAGTTACATAACATTATGTAAGTGCACAAGGACTTGTTTTACATAAAATTAAATCACTTATTGGGAATCAGCACGCAGAAGTAGATATTTTTTTAACATTCCATTATTAAGACTTCATTGACAAAAATTTTTTTTTCTAAGACCAGCTTTCCTCCCTTAAATACGTGGCCCCATATGGAAGTGTATGCCACACATCACCAGTTTGAACCTGAACAGCCTCCCAAATGATCTCTTGAGTGCGGATGCATAAGTGGGTGAAAGAAATGAAATGTGCGCGCCCTAAGCCCCCTCCCATCTATTTAACTCTCTCTGCTGCATCACATCCCTCATGTGCATCCCGCGAAAGGCAAGGCAATAGAGTGAGAAGCTCACTTGTCAGGCTTGAGATCGCGGTGCACAATGCCGTAGCTGTGCAGGTACTCGACGGCCAGCACCGTCTCGGCAAAGTAGAACTGGGCAATGTCCACGGGCAGGGGGCCCATGTTCTTGAGCAGGGTGGCCGCGTCACCCCCCTCCACGTACTCCATCACCAGGCACAGGTGGCGCTGCATTGGCACACGAAACAGCTTAGCGAGAACGCTACGCGGACACTTCCAAGCCCGCAGGCAGGTTTAGACGAGGCTCGGTTCAGGCTCCTGGATTTGTTGCACGCAATGTATCGTCATCACCATCATCAGCCTGACTACTCTAACTGCAGGGCAAAGGCCTCTCCCATGTCTCTCCAATTAACCCTGTCCTTCGCCAGTTGCCGCCACTGTAACCCCGCAAACTTCATAATCTCATCCGCCCACCTAACTTTCTGCCGTCCCCTGCTACGTTTGCCTTCTCTTGGAATCCACTCCGTTACCCTTAAGGACCAGTGGTTATCTTGCCTTCGCATAACATGCCCTGCCCAAGCCCATTTCTTCCTCTTGATCTCAACTAAGATGTCATTAACCTGCGTTTGGTCCCTCACCCACTTCTGATCTCTTAACGTTTCACGCACGCATGCGCACATGCACACACACACGCACACATATATATAATGTTCATTTTGCCATCATACGCACCTCTATCAACAAACCGCCTCGGGAAAAAAATAAATGAAATGGCATCCCACTAAAGAAATGAAAATCAATTTTGAGTAGTTGATATAAGAATGGAACCAGTTGCAACTATCAGAGCACGCATTATGGTTTACAAGCATGGTTCTAACTTTCACTGCGTTTCAACCACTTTAGAAGGTCCTTTTAAATGAATCCAACAGGATGTAGCCCAACTTCATAACTGCCCATGCAAAATTCTCCATGCTTGCAATTTATGATAAGAAAAAAAATTGTGCGCATCATGAAGGGAACGAAATATAAAGGAAAAAAAGACAGCGTTCTAAGTTTCTTCCAATGTAAAAAAGCCACATCATTTTTTATTTATTTATTATTATTTGTTTCATTTAAGGATGAGCCAACTAACTTGTAATTCCTACAATGGCACCTGCAGTGTTCTCTTCGTGTTTCACCTTCATCAAAATCTGGCTTGGTGCAACTGGGACACACAAGCTCTTGTTGAAACACCACAGCCCACAAGCCACTGCGCAGGTACCGAACACATTACACCTCGCTTCCTCTCACCTTGGTCTCGAAGCTGCACAGCATGGAGACGACGAAGGGGTTGTCGGTGAAGCTGAGGATGTCGCGCTCGGCAAACACCTGCTCCACCTGGTTGCGGAGGACCAGGTTCTGCTTGTTGATCTTCTTCATGGCAAACCGCTGGCGGCTCTCCCGGTGACGCACCAGGTACACCGCCCTGCCACCAAAAGGGAAGGACTCGCCTCAGCACTGGTACTAGAGTAGTCCAGTTAGGGACACTTAAAAGGGGACCCTGGTCCTTGAAAAAAAATTTTTATTAATGAAGTCACAGTTATGAAATATCCAGGCCACATGTAGTTTTGTGCGCTGATTCTGGATATGTCATTTAATTTCATGTAAAACAATTCCTTGAGCACTTGTGCAATTTTTGTGCAAATATTTTGGGAAAAGTTTTGCAGAAAATTTGCTGCAGGAAACTTGCTGAAACGCATGCCATTGGGTTCTCTTGACACCAAGGAATGCAATAAGGGTGAAATTATCATCCTGGCTATCAGAGAACTTGAGTTATAGAGTTTTGAAGTTGTTGCTTCAGAAATGAGAAGAAAAGTGTGTATTGCTGTTTGTGAAGTGGCAGCTTCAGTACCCTGTAACTCAAGTTCTATGATAACCAGGATGATAATTTTACCTTTATAGCATTCCTTGGTGTCAAGAGAGCCCAATGGCATGCATTTCAGCGAGTTTCCTGCAGCAAATTTTCTTATATGCTCTCTCCAAAAGACTTGCATAAAAATTGAATAAGTGCTCAAGGAATTGTTTTACACAAAATTAAATGGCATATCTAAAATCAGCACCCAAAAATACATGTGGCCTGAAAATTTCATTACTATATCTAGATTAATAAAATTTTTTTTTCAAGACCAGGGTCCCCCCTTAACGTCCCCTTATTAAAGTCCCCTATGACCGGCACAACAATCCTTTCCAAAACACCGAGTGGCACCGTTTCAAAACAGCGAAAACAGTAAGCCGAAACCTATACTCAGTGTAATACTTTGCATGACATAGCAGCGATGTCATAAACATTACTAGAAAAACAATTGTACAGTCTTTGTCAAAAGTAACGAGGCTCCATGGTTTGCATGTCATTCGTATAACAAAGCCCTCACGGCATCCCTAAAGATCAAAAAGTTCTTTGAAGGTGAGAACAGGGGTTCTTCTCACCATACAGAGATTTCGAGCTTGAGGGCTGGCAGAATAGCTTTAATATACAACTGAGAAGAAAAAAAAACCTGCAGCCTGGTTACTTTTGACAAAGACTGTACATGCACTGAACGGCTGATGTAGCAATTGAAAAATAAAGACTACCGTATTCACTCGCATAATAGGGGCATAATCAACTCCTCACCCGTAGGCGCCATTGCTGATGAGCTTGATGGTCTCGAAGTCGTCCTCGCATGGTGTCTTGGCCGGCGGCTTCTTCTCCTCCACTTCGGGCACCGAGTCGAGCTGCTCCGCAGACTCCTCTGCCGCCAAGTCTGAAACAAACGTGGGCAGGAAGGGAGGGCAGTCAGCATCAGCTCAACAGAGTAAGCCAAATGCACTCCTCCCGATAGACTTTGGGCGACCATGCCAATCACATGGCATATAGCTGGACAACAACTGTGCAAGACTCAACCGGACTAAAAGCTTGTGCGGATATTTTTGCAATATGAATTTATTCCAAGTCTTTATCTATAAATTCAACGTCTTTTAAATTGTTCTGGCCATCAGCTCTCAGGCCACTCTGACTACGAACTGAGATGCAGTGAAAATGATAATCCAACTCATCAAGGCAGCACAAACTTGAACTAAAGGGAGTAAAGAATGTCTCAGTTGGGTGACTAACATTTAAACCAAAGGGCTTGATTTTGCCCGCATAAAAGCAAATCCTCTGGCCTCACTTAGAAGAAGGCAGGTCGAAAGAACCACCTTCCCATTTCTCTTCTACCATGGCTCATGAAGTTAGTATAATATGAACTTGTTTAAAAGACAATTTTTGAAAAGCTGAAGCTGGCACTGACTGCTCTGTGTCCGCACAGCTTTTCATTTTGAGCTATGTGCTTTTGACGCCCAGGGATTATAATCCACAAACAAAGGTCACACCAGCCAGCTGTGGTCAGGGAAGTGCCACGGTCAGGGATATGCCACAGTTGGGGAAACTGCAGCGGTCGGGGAAGTGCCACAACTGGGGAATTTCCCCACAATCAGGGAATTACTGTGATCAGGGAAGTGCCACGATTGGGGAAGCGCCACGATTAGGGGAGTGCCACGACTGGGGGAAAGTGCCACGGTTAGGGAAGTGCCATGATTGGGGAAAATGCCGTGACTGAGGAAAGTACCACGACTGGGGAAGTGTCACGATTAGGGGAGTGCCACGACTGGAGAAAAGTGCCATGGATAGGGAAGTACCACAACTGGGGAAAAGTACCACGATTGGGGAAAGTGCTGCGACTGAGGAAAGTACCACGATTAGGGAAGCGCTGCGATTAGTGGAGTACCATGACTGGAGAAAAAAGTGCCACGGTTAGGGAAGTGCCACAACTGGGGAAAGTGCCACGATTGGGGAAAGTGCCACAATTGGGGGAAAAGTACCACAATTGGGGAAAGTGCCGTGATTTGGGAAGCGCCACGATTGTGGAAGTGTCGAGATTAAGGGAGTGCCACGATTGGGGAAAAAGTGCCGCTGTTGGGGAAGTGTCTTGATTGGGGAAGTGCCAAGATTAGGGAAGTGCCATGGTCAGGTTGGGTAAGTGCCACAGGTGGGAAGCCCTGCCGAACGCTGCACCCACCGGCAAAGGGGTCCCTGTTGAGGCCCAGCTTGTTGATGATGTACTGGGGAATGTCGGTGGAGACACCCTGCACCACCTTGGCCTGGCCCTCGGCTGCCTCTAGGAGCCGGTAGAACTCCTCGGGGTCGAATTCCTGTGCACGCCGATGGGCTCGCATGAGACGGGCACCCATTCTTTAGCCTCACCCCAATTTCAACCAATGAGTGAGCTCGTTTGATGAGGAAACCTGATGAGGATGTGTTCACAAAGGCTGACTACTTCACGTAGTAATACCGGTGTCTTTTAGTAGCTGCCAAAGATAGCTTTTGACCTTCAACATTCAAGCGATGCTTGAAGAAAAGGTATATATATAATAAGTGATGCTTGAAGAAAAGGTATGTATACAACCTAAACTTATCTTAGATAAAGCAAAAGTTGTATGGCAGCACCTTCTGAGCCCTCAGTGAACGTACATGACTTTCTGCCAACGAATGTGTCTGTCCATTCTTGCTGTGATCCATTGTACATTTCTATAATGTCGCACAACATTCTGCTGACTTCTTAATTCAGTATAGACTACTCTTGATAACATTTGTTGGATTTAGAATTGTGTGCAATTATAATAAAGAGAAGAATTTTTGATGTCGTTACCGTTTCGACACTTGATGTCAGAAAGGTCGAACCTTCACTTTGAATAAACTTGGAGATTGAATTAGAACAGAGTTTGCCTTAGTAATGAGATTCCGCTGTATATCAAATTGACCAACCAAAACCTTTTCAGGTGATATCACAAAGCAGTGAGTGAAGTCAAATGGACAAGCGGGTAGCCAGAGAGAAACTGACCAGGCATTCCAGCAGCCGTGCGGGCCTCGACACAATTAGCAGCAGCTTCCGCACCAGCTTCCTCAGGTGGTGGGCAGCCTCTGGCGACTTCTCCTGGCACTGCACGCAATGGTTTGGTCAAGTTTAGTTATGCAACAAGCAGACTGCCCCTAGAAGTCAGGCTGCACTACTAACATGCCAGTGGCAGTCCAAGATTAAAAACCGGTTAAGGTGCCGGTCATCTTTTCCATGAAAAAAAAAAAGGATCTTTTCTTCCCATGTAATAAAGAGCCTTTGCAGGTCTCAAGGAATCCGTTTATTTACTCTCGCAATGCAAAACCACAAGCTTAACTTTCTGGAGGCGTCTATCAAATTTCATGCAACTTGTTAAGAAAGTGCAGCATTGAAACGCAAGGATATGCAAGATAAAGCAGTTGAGGGATTGTGGAAAAACTTTTTTACGTTTTGAATAAAAAGGAATAAAATATTACTAAGGGTGAAAAATTTTTTTTGAAGAATGTGCTGCCAGGCTCGTTGTTTCGAGCAATGCTATCTACCGTTTGCTAGCTAGCACAAAAAGCATCGCAGTTAGTATATAACACCTAAACTATCGCACGTTGAATTCTGTCTGAAACAAAGAAACCACCCATAGCTGTGGCCGACTCGTGGGAAAAGCTGCAAGATCACTACGTACACAAATGTGCATGCAGAAAGTACGAAAGTGTTAACCAGCTTAGCTCCTTTGAAATACACCAGCAACATGTCCACGTGCAAAGTGCAAGTGTCCCATAACAAAGTCAGGACACTGTTACAAGCATGACGGCCATAATAACGGTCAGCATTGCTTCTACAGTGACTTCTGTACCAACAAGGTCTGCACCAGAGTGGTTGACCTGTACAGCCGGCGACAAAAGTTTACCAAATGTGACTTTGGTGAAAACATTCAGTTTCTTCACATCCAGGGCACACTGCTTAATATTTAATGACACACCGTGCAATTCCTACAATCACAATCAGACTGTGTATATCATTGCAGGTGAAGTACAAAGATGGCAATGAATAGAAGCTTTTAAGGCGAAAGCCTTTAATGCCTCATCGTTGTCGACAGAAGGTTGTTGTCAGCAGAAGGTTGTCAGCATCGGTGTCACGCTTTTCGGTTGGTTGAAATGGTTATGACGTCAGAGTGCGCGGATTCACAGTTATGAGGTCACCCGCGGATGCCTGACGCCCCCTTTTGGAGCAGAACACAACTAATAAAATAGTTGCCGTCTGGTCCGACAGGGGGCATAAGGCGTCCGTGGGTGACCACATTACATACCTCATTAGTGCGAACAGAGCCATGGATACAACCGAACTCGTCGAAGCAGAGAGGGAGAGTCGTGCTAAATAAGCAGTCAAAGTCAGCAGTCAAAGTGTGTAGTTGTAATGTGTAGTCGTAATGTTCAGTCATAAAAGCACTAGTACAGCACAAACAGTCTTGCAGTCAATGCCAAACAGTGTGCCAGGAAAGGCTTTTGCATTGCAGCACTTTAGAGAGCCAAAGTGCCCCCTGAATTTTCATTGCCAATATTACGTCCCATAAACTTTTAAAAGCGAATATACCTAGACTGAAACTCCTCCCATCACAACCCCGTGTGACGCAAGCCAGCGCAAAGGTGCGGCCGCCCTTTCCCTCACCTCGGTGAGCAGCTTCTCGAGGCTTTCGTACATCTCGTAGAAGTACTGCGAGGTGACCAGCTTGTCGTGCGACTTCTGCAGGCAGTCGCGTGCCAGCTCGATGATCTGGTGGTGAGCGAAGCGGGCGACGGCGTCGCAGGCGTGCTGCGCGTCCAGCTCCGCCTCCTGGATCACAAACTGCTCCAGCCGCTCTTCCATCTGCTTTGTGGCCTGCAGGGAGCACGGAGCGACGGAAGCGGATACGGGGTAAGCGTGTCGTTTTGTTTCAACCGCAGAAACAACTGACACTACAGTCAGATACAACTCAAGAAAAAAGCGGCTTTTCATGGCAAAAAACCCAATTCCAGTCAATGGCGCCGGCCAATTCTCGTGACCCTCCTAGCATAACAATACAGGGAGTGGCAGATGAAAGAGGATAGTCCCCTCCCTGCATTGTCATGCTAGCAGGGTCATGAGAATCAGCCTTTGCCATTGGCTGGAAGGGGGGGGGGGGTCCTTTGAAGAGGGAAAGCAGCTTTGTTCTTGAGTTGCATCTGACTATGGAGGTAAACGCAGGGCAGGAATGGCACTGGATTGGCAAGTTTTGAATGGCTTCAGTTATAGAGGTCCTACTGTGTGGCAATGCAAAAGTGACCCAGCTCCAGACTTGTAAACCGTATAAGCCAGCAGCCACTGAAATCAAGGAAAGCAAACGGGAGCGCTACTCCTTTTCCATGGTAGTGCTGATTAGTGTGGGAAATTAGCTGGAAAATACTCTAAGGTAGAAAATGCTCTTCACTAACGATGTATAGCCTGTGGGATTTGAACCCATGACCAGGACATGTTGTGTGCAATGCTCGTTCAAATGAGCTAAGCTGGGAGAGGTCATCGGTTTGGATCCTATCAGTGAAATATGATGCGTTCTTCTTTTATGCTCCGTGAAAAGAGCCTTCTACTTAAAACGGTTTCACAACTAATTCCCCAGCATAAAAAACACTTCCATAAAGAAAAAGTAACATTCCTCGATGCTTTCTTTGGTTTCAGTGCACGTTGATGTAGTACATACCTAAACAATACCCTCACCACCCTACCCGCCTGCTCAGCTCCAGACCAAAGATTCAAATGTCACCCTAGCAACAGCAATTCTTGTTTTTTGTAAAGTTTCAGTTATCAGAGGTGAGACTATTTCTTTAAGGGCCCAGGTACAGGGTATCACATGACAGATAAAGCACTTGACAGTGCACTTCGCTTCAACGCACTTCACAGTGTAGTTACACGACCTCAATGTAAACTTTTTTCCTGCTGGAAACACAAGTTGACAGGGTTACCAGTGCTGATATGGGGTGCAAAACCGTTGTCCACAGGCAGCAGCGCACACTCCCAGTGAAAGACAAAGCTACCGCTTTCGTCTCTTGTGTGGCGCGTGTGGATAATGCCATTTCAGTGCATACTGTAATGGCATTATCCACTGTAATACCATTATATACTGTAATGGCACTGACATTTCAGAACAGAACAGAAAGGACTGACGCCCATACAAGAGAACTTTTTGCTTCGTTTAATGTACTCCCTATACACCACATACATAAACTTAACCTCGTTATGAAGTACAAACACAGTATTCAAACTAACAACGAAGCTTTCCTCAACTTATGTAATTTACATCGACCTTTGGAAGTGCCCTATATATTCAGAAACAGAGAACACTGGTCTATACCTTCTTCCCGCACTAATCAGGGTCGGCACATGCTGCAGTACCACATGCCTACATATTTGAATTTCATACAAAATAAAAATATAGATATACATAACCTTAGCAAATACAAGTGGCAGAAATACCTTATTCTTGAAGACATATGAGTTTAATTATGTTTTTCCGACACAAACTGCTTTTGTACTGCGGATGTATTGTATCTTTTTATCATCGTCTATTTTCCTGCTTCTATTATGTGAACTTGTGTACGCCCGATTATATTTGACCCTTTGGAGCTGCTGACACAATTTTTTTTGTTTTCCTGCTAGACATGTTTCTTTCATTTTCTGTGCGTTGAATTGTAATCTTAATATGTATAAATAGTCTGCGACGAGTTAACACAGATACATGTTCATTTCTCACATCAAAAATATTTCAGATATAGCACCTGTCTTACTGCACATTCCATTGCCTACTTTTTTTCTCGCTGGTTGTAAGTCCTACATGTAGATATATATATATATGTATGATTGTATGTGTGTGTGTATATATATATGTAATAACGTGACAGTCTGTTGGCCTTGTCAGTTAGGGGTGGGAGCCTCGTCAAGCTACTGAGTTTGTGGCTTTTTGCTCCTACCCTAGCATTTCTTTTCTGTTGTTCAGAACAAAAATGCTGAATAAAGTTGATTGATTGAAATAAAGTTGATTGATTTCTGCTCTTCTTTCACAGTTTATCTCATTTTACCAGTGACCTCCAAGTTGGCAACCGCTCCACTATTTATTAAAGTTCTGAAGCCTCCAGTTGGTGCATTTCCATCTGAGGCACAAACTGTGATAACGTCTAACACCTAAATGCTCCACGAAAAAACAAAACAAAAACAAATGGAATCTCGAACGCAATGCCCACCATGAAAGATCGAATGCTGCCAGACAAAAACACAGGGGGGAGAAGTGTGCTGCAGACACCACACATCGCCAAGGAAAACACATAACAAGAGGGCCAGTGTGCTTTTTTTCATTTTATTTCAAATTTTATTCTTTTTTTAGATACGACGGGAAATTTTTTCCATATTTATCATGAGCGTTGGAGTAATGAATGCTGCTAGTCCTACGCGACACGTCAGTGACGCAAATAAAAACATTAAAAACTACTGCCACTTCTCCTCTACCCTTAACACCAATACCCACCCTTGAAATCTGGATCCCCCTTCTCCATTGCAATTCCTGGGGAAACCCCTGGTGCTCACCTTGGGGAAGCGTTCCTTGTAGACGCTGTTCATGAGAACTATCTCGTTGTCGATCCCTGGAGACCGCATGGGGCTACTGGAGGGAAGAGGGTGCGAGGAATGGGGCAGAAAAGGAAGACGAAACCGCAGGTTATGAACCTTGCCTAAAGTTGATGCCAGCAGCTTTAAAAATGCGTGAACCTGTTGCCTAGAAATCCCCCAGCTATGTGCCTACACATGGCACATGACTGCCACATGTACCTACACATGTACCTTCGCATGGCACACGTACCTACGCATGGCACATGTACCTATGCATGGCACATGTACCTAAGCATAACACATGTACCTACGCATGGCACATGTACAGGTACCGTCAAAAGTAAATGGAAGGCAATATTCACGAAAAAATTTAATCATTGCCCCCCAATTCATGCATCCTCGAATACATATGTGCAGCCTAATCGTGATTTTGTGAATTGCACTGTGCACTAACTGGCATGGAGCATTAGGCTTCAGATTTAAAGAAATGAAATTTATTCGACAAAGTCGCCTTCCATTTACTTTTGATGGCGAGTGTACCTATGCATGGCACATGTACCTACGCATGGCACCTGTACCTGTTGCCTAGAAATCCCCCAGCTATGTGCCTACACATGGCACATGTACAGGGTCCGTCAAAAGTTCCAAGGCCACAGGGTTTGCTTTTGAGCAGCATAGTCGGGCTGTTGAGATACCCTCGAAGCTCAAAATATCTGTAGAAAATAGAACAAGGATCGTTCTACCATCTGAGAACCTCGATAGCTCTATCGGAATCTTAAGTGCCAGGATATACCGATGAAAAGTGGACCATGTGGCCTGGGAACTTTTGACGGACCCTGTACCTACGCATGGCACATATACCTATGCATGGCACATGTACCTATACATGGCACATGTACCTATGCATGGCACATGTACCTGTTGCCTAGAAATCCCCCAGCTATGTGCCTACACATGCACATGGCTGGCACATGCACCTCCACATGTACCTACGCATGGCACATGTACCTACACATGTGGTGGTGGTATTTGGCACTGAAATGCACAGTTTTTCCCATTTTGGTATAGGCTTTTTCCCCCTTCACTTTCACTCATGAGCAGAGTGTACTATTTGTTGCTTCATTTGTTGCTATTTGTTGCTCAACCTACCTCAGACTCCGCGAGCGCGGCCGTATGATGGGTGATGCAGATCCTGAGGAGGATGCGGCCGCGGCCTGCGCCCCTCCTCCTCCTCCCCCGTGGTGGCTGCCGTCGTCCTCGAGCCCCGGGTTGCTCTCGTTGCTGGAGAAGTGCCGCGGGTGGACGTGGTGGTGGAACAGGTGGTGGTGAGGGGGGTGGTGCGGGTGCGGGAAGCAGTGAGCATGGGCTCCTCCTCCGACAGGAGTGCCCGCCGGCTCGTCTGGCGTCGGCTGGTAGGGCAGCAGGTGCAGCTTCTCCTGGCTGGAGCACTGGGACTGCAACAGGAAAGGAAAAGAACGACCACGATGCAAAAGCAGGGCCACTGTTCGTACAGATCCGGCGGCCCTTACCGTATTTACTCGCGTAATTTGCGTGCCCCTAATTTATCACTCGGGTTTATAATGAAAAGAACTCTTACTCGCACATTTTACCGCCAGCATGCACGTGGGTGCATGCAAGGCAACGTTGTTTAATTCGTTTGTAAACTGGTTCAGGAAAAAAATAAATATTGAATTACAGGCAGTTTACCCAGCTTGCTGACACCAGCGGTTGCTTTCCCAGTTGAACGGCTGCTAGAGCAATCTTACGGTAACCTCAGGAGTGCACTGGAATTCGAAAGTACCGAACCATTTGCTGTTATATTTCCCATCAGCCAGCCAGGTCACACTCGAGGGTGCTGTTTTATTGCCTGCCTTTTATTATCATGGTTTACCTCTTACTGCTGGCTTTGCGATCATATCGATCCGCATTTATTGTTTTGAGCTGCGCACATGGGGGTGCTGCTTAGACTATTATATGGAGTCAACTTTTTTTTTGGCCAGATAGGGGTGTGAGCTTGGGAGGCCGAGGTATAGGTGGCAATACATGGTATACATTGCTCATTATGACCTTTGTATAGCTCTGAGAACTTGTCTGTGCAATCTCTACGTAATCTGTGCATCCCCCTTTTGATGTCTCAATTTAAAGAAAAAAGTGTGCAAATTACGTTAGTAAACAAGGTAATACAGATAAGGGGCAGAAATAAAAAAAGAACTGCAGAGCGTTGTGGAAAACGTTAGCGGCAAATAACAAGACGAGTACATGCATGACAAGGACACAATATTAACTAAAGCTGGGGTGATTTTTCACACTGTTTGTCACAAAAGGACACTAGATGACAAAGAACGGGATGAAGAAGCAACACATCTAGTTGCAATTTTGGGTGGGAGGTAGTTCCACACCATTCATGTGCCAATTATTACAGTGGAAAAACATTTTGTGCTTGAATACGCATTGGCAGAGGCCATGGATACACCAAGAATTAACATGCTTGCTACGCGAAATTACTAACAAAATATGCCAGCAGATGACTAATTGCACATATCAATGAACAGTATCCAGAAGGAGTACTCACAGATACGTTGGAGCTTCCGGGTGTGTTGGTCCCATAGCCCGATGACGGCAGTGATGCGACTGACCATCGCCGGCCGTCCGCCCTGCGAGGGCACAGAGCAGAAGGGAGGGGATGCCACTTTTCAGTTAAGCCTAACAATTATAGGAGGCCCGGAAGTATGCCGTCAGCCTTAAGTCCCGCAACAGGTAAGGCAGTTATTTACAGTGCCAAACCGGTCAGCTGACACGCTAGCTTCTATACTTCTAGAAAACTTTAACGATCTATAGAAAAAACAGGGGGTCATTACAAGGAAATTTAGATATTTAAATAAAATACGTATTACACTTCATACAACAGGAAATTCAGATATACAAAAACCAGTCCAAGCTATACATCTCGTACCTATTAAAGCGCAGCTCTGTCGTGGCTGTAACAAAAAGCACAGGAATCGATGGACACCACAAGGCAGATCAAAAAGGTTGCAGTTAAGTACAGCAAGATTAAATACACATTTCACGACAGCCATTGACCTTTCCAGATAGGTTTCTTTGTTGCCACATGGAGATCGGTGCATTTTGCCCATTCTTGCGGAATGCTCTGAATACAGCATGCATTCACGCGTGAAGACAATGGCGCGCATGACTCGCCCCAGAATGTTATCTCGAAAACAGGAAGAGAAAAAGAACAATCAGAGCGGTGAACCCATAAACAGTATATTCCTTTGTATAACCCGGTACGAAAAAGACGACGATAAAAACTTGCCACAGGAAGAATGTGCTACAAAAGAAAAAGAACGCGAGAGAAGTTTCATTCTGATAAAAGCAGCTATTTTGGTAACAATTTCTTCTTTGTTCGGACCACTGAAGATCGGAATGGTTTACCAATGTGGATGGCTTAAGTGTCGACTCGTGAGCCAGAAAATTTGAAATCTGGTGCCAGCACCGAGAAGCATGCCTCTGACGCATAAGTATTTTAATATCTCCTCAAGCTAAGAAAGGAGCTTCTTTCCTATCTGAGCAGATCTCCTTTGAGGAAAAGCAGTTCAAGCATGCAATAGTGCACATATTACAGGTGTTGGTAAATGAAAACGTTTTGCAGTTTTAATCCGCTATCATGAAGCACAGTCATGATCGATATGAACCTGCATGCCTCCATTTCAACCTAATGCAACCACTCACATGTTTCCCGATGTGATGCTCAGCTATTCTCAAATAAAAATGCCAGTGCAGGGCAGAGAAACCAGGCAGCTAATGAAGCTCGTGCATTTCGTTCAGCCTTAATACAGAAAGAAAGTGCATTAGAGCACTTTAACACTAGCACTGAGGACAACTGAAATTGATCTACATTAGTTTACTGTCATGCTGTAATGACAGAGGGAAATTCCACTGAAAACAGAGCTTTTTTTGAGCTAGAAAAAGTAAAAAAAAGAAGAAAATATCGGTATTGCCACCAGTGGCTGTTTTCACAATCGAACAATGGCGACATTAATGCATTTTTTAACGTGAATCTCCAAGGTCGCATCACACAACCCCTCACTCCCTGTACGTGGTTTCGGAGTCCATAAAACCCATCACCATCATCGTCTCTACGTCACGAGTCGGGCAGGAAATGAATATTCCATTTTCAGCTGCAAGCTCCTCAGCAACTAATCTGTCTTTCGCTGCCAAACGAATGCCAGCTAAACCACAAAATCCCAAACAGTGAAATTTTACACAGGGAAAAAAATTGCATGCAATAGGGGATATTCAAAATTCCGCAAGTGCGCTTTCCCGCATAACAATGTTGCCCGAAACAAGATGGCTGATCATGCGGCTAAAGAAAGCAAGAAACACTAGTTTTTTAGTTAGATTCTTCCAAAATACGTTTCTTGCATTCTATCCACACCTTTTGCGCCTGTCCTGTAGCCCACGTAGTTTCTTTATAGTAAAGTCGGCCATCTTGTTTTTGGCAACCTAGTTACGTGGGAAAGCATACTTGCGGAATTTTGAATATCCCCTATTGTCCTCGGTGTCCCGTTAAGCCGAAAGAGAACCCCCTTCAACCCACGTCAGACTGTAAAAAAAAGAAAAAGTACAAAATCCTTGGCCAATGAGCAGCGAGTATGTTAGGGATGATGAAAAAAAAAAGGAGACTGCCACTAGGTGGGACAAGGTGCAAGTGGTGAGCAACGAAGCACTCAACAGGGGGGGGGGGGGGGGGGGGGGGGGAGCTTATCTCGAGTGCAGTGCAGAATATCACAAGGACGCACCCAGTGAGGAGGTGCAACCACAAGAGGTTCTCGCTACCGAGATAAGGCACGTGCTGCTTCGTGTGCATATCCCCCTGCCACCCCACGAGGACAGCTAGCAGTGACTAGACAAAAAACTGGAATCGTATTCAGAACACGGGAAGAGCACATGCCGACTGCATATTGCCCCGGCAACAGCCCTGTTGCCAGTCTGACGAGTCTCTGACGAGTCTTGGAGGTAAATGAACGCCCCTCTTAAGAGGTACTCCCTCTAGCTACGGTGGGATTGCCGAGATAAGTGTGACGGCTGAAAGCTCTTCAGAATCGAAGGCAATTCTTTGCTGCTTGCCACAAATGTGGGCAAAGCTTAGTGGCGCTTTGAGCAAACAGAAACCACTGCGAAACGACAACACACCACAGCGTCCCCCCCCCCTTCCCCCCCCCCCCCTCTTGCTTTCAAAATCCTTGCTAGCTAGACGAAACTCATACCGGTTCAAAACGAGTGACAATGTGAGAAATTGTAAATGACGAGCAGCTCTAAGGACTGATCTATCCTTTTTTCCAGCAGAGCATTTTCATCCACACTGCAAGTACAAGCCATTAAGATGTGTGGTGCTAAAAGACAGTTTCGTTAGGCTGCAGTCAGAAACACAATAGAGAAATTCAATCATGAGACTATCACTGCCTAGTCGATTTCTTCATGGATAAGAAAGTCATCGCACGTCACCAATAATGCATTGTGGCTGACGCAGTCATCAGCAGTGTCTCCCACACAAAAAAAAAGAAAAATGAAACACAGCGGCATTTGTGTGACGCTATTGTTTGTAGCATGCATTTTTGCTAACACATTTGGCCTGACCTCAACCTTCCTATTGAGGTCCTCAACAGGAAGGTCCTCAACAGGTGTTTCACAAAAACAAGCTGTTCACACAAATGGAATGAAACAAGTGGACGCGACACAAAAGAAAAGAATGAAACCCAGCTCGGCACGTAACGCTGGCAACACAAGATAGCCACAGCTGCACGTTTCAAACCACCGACTCCAAACACCCAACGAAAGGAAACAAAAATGCGTAAAGATCAAAACAATTGCAGGGGGGTTACCGAGACAAAAAGCGACAGAGGGAAAAAAAACTCTTTCCACCCCTTTTTCTTCTCTCATATCTTCTTTTTTTTCTTTTTGTCACTTTTTGCCAGTCAGCTGAGGAACGCAATCTGGATCTCCAAGTGCCGGATGCGAACTGTGCAGGAACGGCCAGATAAGCGGGGGGAAAGCTAGAAAAGCATGCCACACACGCCCACCAAGCACACTCGAGGATGCTATCATCACTCACGAGCACAACAAAAGACTCGAGGCTTCAAGGGCCGTGGTCGATGCTGAACAAAAGCCAGACCTGCTCGCAAACATCCTCGAGACTTCCTCGGTCCCAGTCCCCGTGCCCGCTAACGAGCACAGCACTCAAGCAGCGACAAAACTGCCAATGGGGTCAACTCATGCTCGCACGGCAAAGGGGAAGCGTGGCCAGCCAAGAGCTCACAAGAGTGATTAGTAATCACCAAATCTGACCGGCTGCGACACAAGGCCGGCTTTTGTTCACACGTGTTAGTTGGTAGCAAAACTATAAAGGATAAGGCTTGTGAGAGGAGAATGTATTCTGGCACAGCCACATAAACCAACTGCCTAAAATGCATTAAGTGTTGGGAGCCTTGTGTGCTTCGTCCGCTGGTATCAATATGAGGCGAATTAGTCATGAAGCAGCGCTAGCAAATTTTTTCTACAAGCACATGTGCCCCATATACTTTTGCGGACAACTGTACATTCTATCTGACTTAAGGTTAATGCTGCAGTTGGAGAAAAACGCCATTGCCCATTCGGCTCTATGTCTTGACTCTATGTCTTGCTCGTCGGTAAATTAGTTTTTGAGGAAAGGAAATTATCTGTCTGGCATATCTCGGTGCACACCTGAACCTTGCCTTAAGGGAAGGGAGGAAGGTGGGAGTGAATGAAGACACCATATTCACTAGACGCGCCTTTGTTCATTCCAAACCATCGAGCTGGCATGGCGGAGTGGTTACCGTGCTCATCTCGCACTCTGGAGACCCTGGTTCGATTCCCGAGCTCGACCAAATTCCTTCTTGGTTTTATTTATCTGGCCTGACTAGAAAGCTTAATTAGGCTAATTGGTTAAGTAAGCAATGAACTAAACTCAGTCTCACTTAGTTGGAGCATCACTAAACGATCCCTTTAATTGGTTGCATGGTTACCAGCAAAAGTACAATTGGCCCTGTTTGAAATTTGCGCACTGTGACGTCACGACCGTTTCGACCAATTGAAAAGCGTGACACTTGTGTCGACAACTCCTGCTTACAACGATGAGGCATCAGAGGCTTCCGCCCTAATAAGTACTGAAGGAACATGCTGTTATTCATCTTTCATTACGTCAGTCCCTGCTTTCCTATCACATATTGGTAACGTTGCACCGAATGAAAGATGAAGCCGAAACTGCGCATTCGTAGGTGTAGCAGCACTTCACACGTGAGCAGGGCCAACAATTCCTTGCGCTTCAGCAGTGATGAGAACTTAATTGTCAAAAATCTAAAAACTGATATGGACATTACTTACGATGAGCTACAAACCTCCAAATAAGTGAGCAGCCTTACTGTAGTAGTTAAAAAGTCAACTATTATACATTAGTTAACCAGTCTGCTAGTTAGTACGTTTTAGCTGTATTCTGATGCACACCACCACTGACAATATTATAACGAAGGAAGCTCTGTTTTAGCTCAAGAAGCTTAAATGGTAAGTAATCTTGGGTGAAATACCCTGTATTTGTTTCAGCTTTCTACGGAGTTGCAGCATCACCTGCCAGCTGTTTCCTTTCTTAATGTTTTCATTGACCAATAAACAGAGTTAAACAAAATTAAAAACTGCACCCAAAATATTTCGAAGAATTCAAAAATTTTTTTTCCCAGACTTCCTTTCATGTTTTTAACTTCATTTTGTCAACAAAAGGCACTCTGACAGGAAGCCAAAGGTTCATGTGACAAGCCAAACCTTATACAAAAAAAACAAAAAGTGCTTCAAAGAGAAGGCAGTCAATTCACATGAACAAATAGGACGAGTTAGCATCCACATGACCAAACTAATCAGCCATAAGGAAAGCTGCCTGGTTCCCTGGGTTCTTTCTGAGCACGTATCATTAAAATGCACAGCAAATGAAAAATCTGCAAACTTCAATCAAGAACACTGTACACACAGACAGGTGTTAAATGCAATATTTTCATTCTAAACCTACCCAACCTCTGCTTGGAACACAATGGTTTATGAGACACTGTTTTCAACCACACAGTTTTCCTTAGCCCGTGGTGAAATTTCCTTTCACTTCGCCTCTGTTTCTTTGAAGGTCTCTCTTTTCTGGGATGTTACGGAGGGGTGCTCACAAATTTTTTTTAAATGAACACTTCAAAAATTAACAATGTTTTTTGCGGTTGAGAAAACCTTGGCCCTTGGCACAAGGCTTGATGGATGAGTATTGTAATGCCGTTATCTAGAAGTTCTGATAGCCTCCACCACTATGCAGAGAGAGCCTTCCTTGCCGGCCCCCTGTGCACAGAGCCAAGGCCGAATGTCTGCCAGACATCACGGGCGAAAGATAACAAGCAGCCGAATGGGAGGAGTGCTCACTTTTTGACGGGGGCGAATGCGAAGTGCTGACTCGGGGACATGTTGCGGGGACTGTCCAGGGGGCTGCCTGCAATGGGGGAGAGGAGAGCATATGGGAAGAGGCAAACAGCACGACAACGGTGTACTGAGTACAAGTCCTACCCGAGGGAAAAAAGAGCCAATTTCCCACAAGCAAAAAATGCTGGAGCACAATTGCTTGTAAATTTATTCGTAGAAATACGTGGAACTTTTTCACGAGCGCCTCGGAGTTGGCAACAAAGGGAGAAATACCAAGGTACAGTCGGGGACAAAAGTCTCCGGACCACGTGTTCCTCTAACGAAGTCGATAACTTTGCTATTAGTCGGCGGCTGGAGACCACACTTGTGGAGGTAAAAGTTAAATTTTTGTTCTGTAATGTGGAAACTCGCACAGTTATTGTGGTCGGGCACAGTCCTTGCCCCAGCAGTGCTGCTCAGCAGGCTGGCGTTCGCAAGCGCGCATCCGAGCTTCGTCAGCTTTGTCTTCTGTCATCTTCCTCTCCTTCGGCAGCGCTAGCCGCTGAGGCAGCAAACCCCAACTCTCTTTCTTACAGTTCTTTCATTTCCACAAGTGCGGTCTCCAGCCGCTGTCTGATAGTAGAGCTATAAGCTTCGTTTGAGGAACACGTGGTCTGGAGACTTTTGTCCCCGACTGTACAAGGGCTCAATCTACGTGTGCTATTTTGGCAATGCTGACTTTCTATACATCTTGTCCTGAAAGTTGCTTCTGTTTTGCACAGCACACAATTAAGATGGAAAAAAAAATTTCAAAATTCGCTCCTAGCAGCTGTTCAGTTAAATGAAATAATAGGAGTAGGTGTTACTGGCAGCTGGACTGTGTGAAAAAGAAACTCGCTGTGACATGAGCAACGAAAGCCAATTTATAAAGGACTAATGCAAGCATGAGGAAGAGCACAACAAAACCATACAAAACTCAATTTAGAAAAAGACCTATAATTCTTTGCACGAACAGAAAGTGTTTGTTTTCATAGAAACATGCAGCAATGCAGCGGCAATTATAAATATTAGTTCAGCCCAATGTTTTTCACATACATATAAAGACAGCACGCATATCATGTACAACAAAGCTGGCATGGAATGCAAACACTGCCTACAGAGGCAACACAAGCTTTCCCTTTTTCGCAGTTGGGTACACTATGCCACTCGCGTATCTTTTTTCAAGGGTTTAAAGAGCATACACTCGTAAAGTGGTAAACAATCTGAATTAGCATGGCACAGCGAAATTCGGCACAGGTGTGCTCCCGTTTCATTCAGCTGAGCAGCACAGCGAAATCGGAGTGAAGAACTTATCTTTATGTTTCGAGAACATGATTAGAAACAGCATCTTCTAAGAACGAGATGAAAAAACAGAGCAATTTTCTAGAAAATGCACTGTTTTCTCATCATGCTCTTGAATCTGTGCCAACTAATTCAAATATGCACACTGCTCCCAAGTAAGGGAAACTCCAACATGAAATGAAGTGAAAGGAACAAATTTTGCAGTTATTTCTGCGCCACAGCCAAAAACGTCTTGTGGATACTAGCATACGTGCTGAGGAAGACTACTCAGAAAACAGGAAACCATGTATCTGCCACTCATACTTACGGAGTAATCACCAGTTCAATGCTCCCAATGTGTTTCCTTTCACATTGGAGCAGCCCATACCTTCATCCTTATCAAAAATGAATGACACACCAGCGTTCCACCGCATACAACTGCTTCTGCGTGCTTGGCCTTTGTTGACAATGCGACGGACAACGCGAGTAACAGCTGTCTCGGTCAGTGGGATCAACAAACGAGCGCGACAGGCACGTGGCATACTCACTCTGTGGAATGGGAGAATGGCACCTGGGAAGGGTTGGGGAAGTATTGCAGATGAGGCTCTTGCGAGCCGACGAGCACCGACTGCGCAGACAAGGCGGAAAGAGAAACGGCAGGCATCAGCGGTGACTGTCAAATTACAACCGTTAGCTTAAAAGCAGCAAAAGCCAGCACGAATCCACTCAAACTAGGCAATGCGCAAACACAGAAGATGCAGTCAACAGCGTCAGGGCCAATTAACAAACTGCATTTTCCTCACTGTAAATGTCTACAAGCCCAGAAACCGGGGACGGAACAGTAACAGGACGAAGCACAAACTGGCAGTTACAGGGCTTTCATTTTTCAGTCGTACCCGAGACGGCAGTGTAGCGCGAACGGAGTTGCTCGAAATCAAATGCCACATGTCACACCTCATGCAGCTGGCAGTCTTCGAATCTACGGTATGACAAAAACAAGGAGCAAAGAAATGTTCCTGCTAAGCGGTCAACAACCCGACAGAGAAGAAAAAAAAAAGGGGGGTAGGCCACAAGACAAACAAACGAGTGCCACTGACTGATCATTGCAGCCATAACGACGAATGCCATCAATCACATCCTCATCGCGAAATGTCGACGAGGGGGTCATTATTCCAAGCCTTTCCAAGGCTCTGGGATACCGCAGTGACTACGTCGATTGCTCTTCTTATTGACCTCGCTCCTACCGAGCCTGACAATGGCACAAGACAGGCACTGCCTAAGGTAGAAACAAAACGCAAGAGCACCATGCCAGCAGAGCTGGTGACACCGGTCTCTTCGAGCTCCTGGTCTTCGAAGTGGGACGATGTGTGCGTGCCGACATGCCTTCACCAGTCTTGCACACCCATTGAGAATAAACCTCGCCGTCGATGCAGCAACGGGGTTTGAATAGAAAAAAGGGAATAGCCGGGCCCACTCCCACGCACGCCTCCACTTTGCGTTCTCGTGCGCGCACTTCTCTGAAAGGTATAGCATGGGTTAGATATGCGCGGCCGGAAGAGCTACGGGAACGCGCGCAGATGTCTGCACCTGTTCTTAGTTCAGAGACGTCGTCGCCTTCCTTTACCCCCCCCCCACCCCCCCCTTCCCCATTAATATGCGGTGCATCCATTGTCTGAGACGGCGTTTGAGCCATTCATCACGTGGAGTGGGCAACACTTTGATGCTGAGGCTTTGTTCGTGGCCGATCCCGCGGCACCTCGATGCTCCCTTTGTGTGCTTTGGGTGAAAAGCGAATGGGGGAGGGCTAATTAATGACATTGAGAAGTTGCAAGCCTATTGTCGATTACGTTCCTCCCACACAGTCGGTTCCCATCTGTTGGTCGTAAAGAGAAAGAGGGGCCTCCAAGACTAAAAGAATCCTTTGTGCACTGAAACACGCTATTCGAACATCGCCAATTATGTCATGATCGTTGCCCGTGGTGTACAAGATCTTCGCCGTGTGCAATTTTCTTCCAATCTCAGAGGTGTTCTGCTCGCTCTTAACAGCTTGCTAATTGTGTTTTATACAACTTAGAAAGTAAAAGGCTTTGAAAAGGGCAGAGGATGGGCAGCACAAGGTGCCTAGCATGGCTACCAACTAGTGCAGTGAAAATTTTATGAGAAAACAGCTCTAGAGAAACTTCCATGTGCATAAATAAAATCCACTTGTCAAGCTACTGTATTTTCAATCTTGCAGCACAATTTAGAGTTCATAAGTGACACAAAGCATCTGCACTGCACCCTAAACCAAATTTATGAGTGAAAACAGTCCTTAAAAATACCAGCCCAATAAATGTAGTCACACATGTTACACATCATCACCTGCTTAGACTAATCATTGGACTTCACATTTAACTCTGTTTAGCAGACTGAATCTCAACACATTAAGAATGTCACAGATAGGTTAACCCCTGAAAGCGGTTTGTGCACAATTACGCATGTAGCAAACTAAGATTTTTTTGAGAATGTGTTGCACCTGGCATTAATTTTTTTAATTCAGCTTAATTCAGTAGCCTTGATGTCGTGAATAGGATGTTTTTCTTTATATGCCATGTAGGATGGTTTTATGTGCATTTTTAAGGAGGAAGATTTCGCCTTTCAGTAATAACATCAATTTAGTTTTCACAAATTAAAGCGTATTGAGCACCTTCAAAACAGAAATTGATTCCATGTTTCTCTGGGTGTTTACATGAAAAGTCCTGGTAATTCACTGTTGCTATTTCCATCAAATACGACGCTTTGTATGAAATTTGGCACATCTCTAAAAATTTAACCGCTGGTATTTCGCGCTGGAAAACTAACAAATCATCTTTTTTCAGTCTTGAATATATCACTTTGGCAGAAAAATATTAGTTTTCGAAGAAAACAATAAATGAAACCTGGAAGGGTTAATATTTGTGCTCTGGAAACATTCCCACTGCCTCTGGCCTAAGGGCAAAGAGAGAACCAGCACAGGAGCCTGACTAACCAGTCAGACTGCTTAGCATTAAGCCAACGTCTTAACAAGGTGCATGAAGCTATTATGCTAACCACAAGATGGCAGAAACCACTATGCACTGGGCACTCGTTTGCAAGGTCACATACAGTGCCAAGGATACTGCATTACGAGGGCTTCGCAGATGTTCCAATCCACGTGACAAATCAACCGGCAATCCGTCACCATTCTTTGAGGTTGCAACAGCTGTGGCAGCTGCGCT